>NC_092598.1:14995000-15287500 GCF_047663525.1 Anas platyrhynchos | reverse complement strand
CCTCCACAACACTCAACGGCCCCCAAAATGACAGCAGCTCATGCTTAGAGAGGAAAGAGGGCTAAATTAAGAGGCTAAACCAGAGCCAGCTCCACACCTGCTGGGATGAGGCACAGCGCAGGGCTGAGCCCAGCCAGTCCTGCAGGACTCCAGCCTTCCTCTGCCATACCAAAACCGGCTGCAGTCACACCTCTGGCATCGCTGCAGATGTAACCTTTACGGCATCAAACAAGCAGGAAGATGTGTAATAACAAATCATACCACAAGCCAAGCTGTCTTCCATGACACCAAACAAGTGAAAGAACAAACAGCAGCAGCAGGTTACGAAGGACTGGCAGGTATAGCTCCAGCGGGAAGGGAGCTGAAATCGCCTCCACCTCTTCCAACAAGCCCCAGCTACGATTAGTTGGTGTTCATTAAATGCATTCTTTTGGCTAATTTCTGTAACCTCATCAATATTTTTCTTTATTAGAAAAATTAGGTGGGTTAGACTGCTAGTGGTAGGATTAGCTATAACCTACTGAGCTAATGGTTTTCTATGCTGATGACAATGTGATCCCTGTGCAAGTTAAACGACCTCTGCCCCTCTCCCCCACAAGCTGCGTAGTGAAAGAATGCATTTAAGAGACAATTATGAGGTTAATTTCCTTACTTGAATGCAGGACACTGATGTTGTGCTCCTGTTATTAGACCTACCTCCAGGTAGTAACAAGGCAAGTGAAACAGGACAGAAGCTGGCTGGTGGACATTTCACTGGAAAACTCAAAGTGTTTGAGCATCAGGAAGCTATAAAAGAAAGGCCAGGCAGCCCCCAGGAGCTTACAGTCCTGGAAGCATACAGGAGGCAAAAGACCGTGAGCCTTTCCACAGCATGCAACTTCAGGAGGCAAAAAGCAAAATGGAACTCGTTCAAATTCCCAGAAATATCCTTGCCAGAGCAAGGCCCACGCACCAGAAGCCCACATCAGCAGGTGGCTACTCTCTGTTGAGGAGGCTATCCCACGTGAGACCAACCTTCACACCAAGCAAAGCAACGCGCAGAGCACAGGAGCTGTTCAGCACGCTCCTGTGCTCCCTCCTGCCCGGACACAGCCCCTCCACCACCTGTACATATGCAGAATTTTCCTATTTAAGGACAGAAAGGAAAACGTGACCGACTGAAACACCATACCCACACGCTCCGGAATCTCTCTAGCCCAGTTCCCAGGTTTCTAAGCTGCTGTCACTATCTGTTTCTTGTCAGGGAAAGAGCAGGGGATTGCTCTTGCTTTCTGCTGATGGCCTTCTATCCCCCAGGGGAGAAAGCCCAGACTAATCTGGAAGATTAGCAGGCTATGGACCAGGCAATCACAAGCTCCCACCCTGTCTGCAGCATGCTTGGACCAACGGCTTGCCTGGCAGGGAATTCTGATCCCACACATCTCCTGTCAGGCCCTGAGAAGTGGAATCCCACGGAGGCAAAGCTCTGCACTTTAGTCATGGTGACAGGCAGCATACATCTCCTCCCGAGCAATTCCACACTGCTAGATGGGTTGAAACAAACGGATGCAATCTTCCTCGAAGGGCCCCAAACAAATCTCTAAGTCCATTTACTTCCATTCAGTGCAGAAGCTCCTTGGTTCCGCGGAGCAGGGCACATCCTTCCAACGGGCTCGCTTCCACCTTGCCCCAAGCACTGCAGCACTGTCCTCAGGCAGGCAGAGCAGCATAACCCTGCTGACACTGCTCCTGAACCTGCCAGCACTGATCAAAGCTCACCCTCCTCACCACAGCTGGGCTGTTTGCAGCCTGTGTAGCGTTACAGGAGACTTGGCGGGCTCGCCGAGGCACATAAAGCTCTAGCTGCAGACCGACGGGGCGCAGAAAGGCTGCTCTGAGCACCTGTAACTCTTCAGCATAGGGGGAAATCAGAAGGGCTTGGTGAAGCAAAATGGGCTTTACTGGTGCAGCTGGTGGCCAGTGCGCTGCTAGGGTGCAAAGGTGGGGGCAAGAACCACCTCAACACCTCTTGCAGGTAGAACTATGGAATCCCATACTTGGAAATGATGTTGATGGTTACCTTAGAAGTGTTTATTTTTAGTTAGATTTTAATACCAACAAATATTGTGACATCTTTGGGGTTCTCTCTACACCCCCAGTATTTGTCCTGGTAGCAAACACGGAGCGCAGGCCAGATCCAAGGGACGACTATCACAAAACTCACTGAAAAAGTCAAAATGCATTTTCAAATGCTCGTTATCATGACCAAAGACAAAAAAGGAGCCATAACAACTAGCCTGCATAGATTTGAACACTGTACAAAACAAACCCCACTAAATGCCAAGTGTTCTCTCCTTTTACTAGAGAACCAAACTAACGTCAAGTATTGCTTTAGAAATGTATCTTTTACTATTACTTTGGGATTTTTGCTCTAAGCTGTAAATGGTATTAGAAGAAATTAATATAAAATGTGAAAATTCATGTTACACCAGAACTAATACTTTTTTAATGCATAAGAAACAGCATTTAACTCTATATTCATGTACTAAATATATTTATTTTTGATCTGCAAATTTGGCAAAGGCAAAGGAGCAACATAATGAATATTTAGAGAAAAATCTGAGTTTGCACAGAGGTTTTTCCTTACTCTTTTAGCCCTTCAACAGGTATTAGTTTAAGTGGGTTTTACTGTCTATTTTATAGACATTCTAGTAGAAAATGGAACATTTAAATATGCAAGCTTTAGTTAATCCTCCAACACACAGCCTATGGACTTCGTAGGATTATCCCTTATTATAACGCTGTTAAAACTGATACAAAATTGCAGCTTGAGATTAAACACAAGAATTTCTAAAAATGCATCTCTCTACATTTTGCATTTTATCCTGTTAAAATATCTAATACTCCCTAACATTCCTTTAGGAGCCTCAGACAGCAACTGGTGCAGAATCCTAACGTCCAGATACTCAGGCAGCACAGCTTTATGCATCAAGCACCATACCTAACACTTAAAGTTCGCATTCCTCCTCTCAATCTAATGCAGCACCCAAGACGTAGCAGGGAACAGCAGCATAATTAAATACATTTTCAGATTTGTTCGAATAACCATCATATGTAGCAACAGTATTTGATTGTTCGCGTTTGAACATCCTAGAGCTGCGGTAGCATTAGAAGCCTTATCTCCTTCGTATCCTTTACCAATGAATTTCTTTTCACATAGAGCACTGCCAGTTAGGGATCCACTCCATCGAGGGAGCCGAGTTCATTTGCATCCATTGGCTATGCTAAATGCTCAGCCTAACAGATGGGAATCTAATTGCAGACCTGTTGTCTGGACATTGTTAACAAATGCAGAAGTAGCAATATACAGGGCTTTTTGGAACTGAATTTGGACTGGCAGCAGGGGAACTCCAGTTAATTACCAACATCTGAATTTCTTGTTTAACCCAGACAAAGGCAAAAAATAGAGGTACTCAGACTGAGGGGGATGGAAAACTGATCAGAAAAATCAGTAATAGTAGGTCACCCAGAGTGCCTGTTTCAGAAAATTGGGGTGAGGATCCCATGTCCATGCAGTGCACAAGTCCATTTTTATGGAAGTAGTTCCCACATGAGACAATGATTGTAAATGAAATCAAGTAAAGAATAGTTATCTTGCAAAGATATTGTTTCTAAAATGATTCACAAACCGTAAACATCATAAAACAGTGGCATATATAGTACTAGGCTTAACAGAGAAGGAATATGCAAAATTGAGTTCATTCTTTGAGCTTGCTCTGAGCAGGGATATGAAGTTGTCTGCAGAAAGCTTTGAAATTACCAAAATCTGTAAATGAGCTTGACGTTTTGTTTGCTAAACAAAGAGGCAGTCGCTCTTATAGAAAATTATTTCTGCTGTTTTCACCCCACCTCCTCAAAATGCTGAAAGAAAAACAAAGACTATTGTTGTAATGTTTGCAAACTACCCAACACACCCTTACTCGTTTTATTGTACTTAAAATGGATACTGATTTTCTATGGTATTACTCTATTCAAATTGCTCTCTTGAGGTTGCCAATTACACATATCCACAACTGACTCGACCCTCTCATTGTTTAATAATTTGCCTTTCCTGCAGATTTGTGTCTTTCTACATTGGAAAGCCAGAAACAAAACGAGGCCTGCATCCATTCCTGCTTCAGTGCTCATGTGCTTTTATGCAAAAATGCTATCAGGAACCTGCAAAACTACACAGTCCTCTAATATGCAAGAAGCACCTTTAATCAATTGGATTTTTTTTTTTTTTACCCTTTGTCAGATTACATTTTGATGGGTGACAGGTAATAGAGCATCATAAAAGAACAATACAGAGCTGGCATTTAACAAATCCAGCAGTCTAGTAATCATTTCTTTTTCTCAATGACAACATCAGGGAAGGGAAAACCATGTTGTTTCCATGGAATTAGTAACTGGATCACAAAGATTTCCCTGAATGACTGCTAGACAACAGATGAAGGGCCTGATGCTGACGCTCACAACAGTAAAACTCCCACTTGGTACCAGCTGACATTAGCTGCACTTAGGTATGGAGGACTCTCAAGGCAGGCAGGCTGATGATGGATGGATGCCTACAACAATTTCATTTCCCTCTTTATTTTAAATAAATAAAATATATTATGATATTATATGTTTCGGCTTATATTCTCTGGTCATGATATTACATCGTCCTGGTTTCAATTGATGAGTAATTGCTGTTCAGTCTCACTCTTCATTATACCATTTAAGCCACCACCTTTTAGGCACCTGTGGTATAGAAAATGACTGACACTTGTTTAAATGGCAGAAAAGCGACATCAAGAAGCCACATGATGTTTTGGAGAACACAGTTATTTTAATGAATGAGTTTCAAGCTTAAATTCCATTTTGACCTGACTGGAGTGCTTCTACCAGACTATTTTGCCCAAACAATCTGATAATTCAGATAATGTAACAGTACATTGACATGGTTTAAAAAACAACCCCCCAAAATAAAACCAACATCAACACCACCACCACCCCCCACACACTGGACTTGATCCAAACCTCCAGAGCCACCAGGAACACAGCAGAGATTATGCTACACATGACACAAAATTAAAATGACACAAAAGAAAACCAAGGTATTAGCAAATTAAATGAATATCCACTGTAAAATACACACATTGGAGGAGAAAGGGATAATCTAGACTAGATTCCTAAATAATCATTAAGATTTGTCACTAAAAATATATTTTGTTATCCAACACATTTCATTTAATTTGACTAACCCTGCTTGGGTTTAATGAGCTTTTATAAGAGCACAGGGAAAATGAACTCTGTCACAATTAAGAGGAATTTTTATTTCTTTGCTTCTGTGGTTCAAGTCCCTATTCTCAGCAGTGCTTCTGATCCTTCATTTTTATATTTCCCGAATACTTCCTCCTTTTAAAAGTAATCCATTTCTTTATCACCCCTTTTTGAGCTCAGGCATGCTGCACGCATGTGAGTGATGAAGATGAGGTGGATTGGAGGTGTTTGGCTTTGTAATTTCATCCTTGAATTTTGTGATTACTAACAGGACAACTTTTTTAATTTGCTCTTTTGTCTCGATTCCCCTGGCTGACAATCTGCTCTGTGAGCTAGGCTTTTTAATCAATCACCTAGATAATCAAATGTCACTGGCTATCTGCTCTGTGTAATTACTTTTGCAATTAAAAATCAACCTCAAGTTGCCTCATCTAATTAGAGGGATGGGCAGATTTTCATCGAGATTGATTTTTTAATAAATATTGACTTAAAATGCCATAATCTCATCATATTCTTTCATTTTCTTTGTACCAAAAATCAAACAAATGGAAGAATTAACAAGCAGAAAGATTCATAGGACTTCAAAGGCTTTT
Source organism: Anas platyrhynchos (assembly GCF_047663525.1). Lineage (NCBI taxonomy): Eukaryota > Metazoa > Chordata > Aves > Anseriformes > Anatidae > Anas > Anas platyrhynchos. The sequence goes on along the minus strand of NC_092598.1, from coordinate 15,281,624 downwards.
GCTAGTTCAGACATACAAAATTGTGCTATACAGAAGCCTAGCTTATCTCAGTCTAATAACACTCAAAAGCTCCTACCTTTTATTAGAAAAAGAACAAAGCAGTTGCACCATTAGATATTTCACTTCTTAAATTAGTCCAAATTAAACGAATAAACCCTAAACTATAATTATTTGGCCTAGGAGTGACAAAAATATTGCAGAGGTTTTGCTGAATTACTCTATAAATATTCCATAAATCATTTACTTCAAATAAATAATAATATTGGGAAATCCTTTTTCTCCAACACCTACCTAGAGACTGTCTTTTTGTTTTCTTTCCCTAAAGAGGAGTTAATTGGAGGATGCCTGTTATCACTCTGCATCGATAAGAAAAACACTGCAACACAGACTATTTTGCAGGAACAATAAACACCGATCAACACAGAAATAAGGTTTGCAACAAACAGCCACATAGTGAAGTAGAAGCTATAACCTAGAAGAGCTGAAAGCCTGCTTCTGGAGGTAGCAAAAGAATGTGGTTTTGAGTTTATTCATATATTAATTGTCAGAGCTGCAAAGCAGCCTGGAAGGTATCTCCAAGAATAGATGCTACCTTCTTTTTCTCATTTCTGTCATAGACTTGTTTGCTGCCTGACCTTGAGTACCAGGAACTCGGTGAATGCAAAGAGGAAGTTGTAGCAGGAGCTTGCTGTTACCGGCGGTGCCGGGACGAGCGGGTCAGGAGGTGAATCGCCAGTCCTCGTGCTCCTGGGAACCAGAACACTCCGGGTGCTACCCAAACTACTAAGGGAGCACATCTCCTTTAGGGCAGTTTTTAGACCCCTTTTGTGTCGGAGGGACAGGTGCCCGCTTCCCTCCTAACCCCCTTGAACTGGTAGGACTTAGGGCAGACCCTTTTTTGTCAAAAGGGTGCAGAAATTTTGCCTGCTTTGTTACACCATGCTTATTGCTTACTGACACCTCTCAGCAATTCACCCATATGGTGTTTAAGTACACAAAGACACAGACGGCAAGACAAAACTGTACGGTGACTCATCCATGAACAGAGGAGGAGAAATTATGCTTATCAACAGCATACGGATATTACATCTTATTTGCTAAAGAAGCTAGTTTGCTTAATAGTTGCTGATGACCCTGCGATAAGCTCTTTAATGCATGTATGTACCTCAGTGATCCAGATCTCTACAAAGTAGTTATTATTGCTTTAAATGACTGAATAAACTCTAAATGTGCTATCCTATTCAGATTATAATGAGGGAACAGGATACCATAATTACAGTAGCTGAACGAGTATGCCATACTTTATACTGCAACCCAGTACAGCACATAGCATTTCCACTGGAAACACTAGTAACTAAAGAGCACTTCACAATAACTGTTGAGACACTCATTAACCTCTGATTTGCTACCATAAGACTATATAATTAAGAGAGACTTTCAACAGACATCCTCGCAAGGTATTTTCCACTGGAGCACGCAGGGGCCTTAGCTACAATAACTCTTCTCAAGTGAAACACTCGGTGCCTTGTTCCCTCCTACTGAGGGGGAGCTATCCTAAACCGAGAGAACAATAACCATCAGATGCTGAAGGGGATAAAGTGGGAGGAAAGAATATAATCCAATACTTTTTAGATTAACTGCGTGAAGTCACCAACTATTAAAGTAGCGCTACCAGTCTGGGAACAACATCACAAGCACCTTATTGTGACTAACAATGCCGTGTTTGTATCAAGGAAAACAGCACTGGCAGCTACGTTGCCAATATATTGCCAATACATTTATTTTTGTTGGCTGAAAAACAAAAATAGAAGTAACTACAGCTGGGAAAAGATAACTACGCAATATCCTGAATCATGTGGTGAGAAAGAGAGAGATGGTGAGTATGCGCAAGCCAAACTGGCTCCTCATCAGTGGTCGGGAAGCTTTACGCTGGGTCGGCCACCTTGAAGGCCTTTCCCAGTTTTCCTATGCAGAGGGACTTGGTTCCCAGCCCTTCCTGCTGGGACCATGGAAAAGGAGTCACAACTGGCACCTGTGGTCTCCCTAACAGCCCCTGAATGTCACCCTGCAGAGGCTAGGAAGGCTTTGGATAGCGAAACAGGAGCTTCAGGAGATCTGCAAGCCATTTGGTTCTCTGTTTATTTGGGGAAATGAATGCAGATACTAATCTGGCTCTTGGGTTCAGTAGCAGATGTGGAAGTTGCATGCAAATATCCCTTCTCTCTCCCTCTCGCTAGCTGCACACAACTTCCACACGAAGGACGTCTGTATTTACAAAGACTGCGGTAGGCCCTGGATTTCCATCCTCCCAGAGGATGGGCTGGTAAGTGCTGTGTGCTCCCGATGCAGGACAGCTCCAGGTAGGAGCACCATATATTATTTAGGCCTCAAGACAATTAGTTTAGAATGCCTTTTTTTTTTTTTTTGCTATCATTTTGTCATCTTCTATTTCAGCTTAAAAAGCCACCAACAAACAGCTGCAGCATCACACAGAGCCCCTGACCCTGCTGGCACTTTGCAGTAGATGTGTGAGTCCAACCTAAATCACATGAACACCTGAAGTTCTAACCACAGGCAAAAAGAGCAGGAAGGATCTGCTCAGAAGAAACATTTTTGAAGAGGCCAGCACAACAAATCTTAGAAAACCCAGATAAACACTTTGCCCTGTAGGAGTTTCCAAGTGCCTTCTCTAGCATATCAATATTCAATCCTCTCACACAAGTCTTCAGGTAGAAGCAGCAAGGTAACATTCAGAAGCATCTGAGGGAGTTTGTAAAGCCCCCTTTCCCAGGTGAGGCAGACTTTTAGGTTCACAGGTCCCACTTATTCCCAACTCTTTAAGTAATGAAACCCTCTGAAAAATAGATCTGGCATGCACAAGGACATCCAGCCCTGTCAGATGTGACTGAGGTAACTACTAAACCAAAGCTACAGCAGCACACACCAAGCCCACAGGTAAGGCACCCCATCCTACAGGCAATTAGGCCAGACAGCAGCTAACTGTAGTACAATTACATACGCCTCTGTCCTGCCACAGAGCTCCCACACACCATACAGACGAGCTTTGCTGTTACCCAGCGTGCATTTAACATCTGCAGTCTGAAAGAAAATTCTGAGACGTCTCTTAAATGAGGAGAACACAGAAGCAACTTGGATGGCTTTTCCAGAATTAATTCACTGGAAAATGCCTAATGTTTCATTAAAAGCAAAGACACCGGAGTTGTAAAGTTCCATTTTTATCTCCAGCAGTGAAGTCCTTGACAAGTTCTAACTAACGCACCTTCCCAGAGAACTGCACAGCATTTGGTCTCTCAAAAAATCATTATAATGCGAGTGTTACGTAAAAGACTTACTCTTCTTGCATTTGGTGATAATGCTTTAATTTCTCTCAACAGGGCAGCCTTCTAATACAATAAATTTATGGCAAAATAGAAAAGGAAGATTAAGAATTGTTTTACATTCCGTGGTATAAGATTTCTAGTTATATTAGCATTTTGAGGAGGATTTATTTGGAGATTGAGGATTAATTCCCATGAAATCATTATACAAATTTCAAAATGTCAACTACTTTGATAGAGCTTATGATTTTATCTTCTTATTTTGACAGGCAACTGTGTAAAACAACTTCTGTGTAGAATCAGCACAGAAATAAAGCAGGGATAGGATAAATAAAGACAGAATGATCCTCACAGGTTTCCCGATCAGCTGTCTTTTTATTCTGATTACTTGTAGGACAGAGCAGTAATAGACATTTTCCTTTGCACAAAATAATAAGAGCAGTACTTATCGCTTGTTGCCTACAGCTAGTGGCAAAAGGAAATTAGAAAAGTCCAATGAAGCTGAGTAGTAATTAATCATCATACAGTGGGGCCTGTCAAATCAGAGGGGTCTTTCCAGCTGATAATGCTGCCCAGCACAATTTAGACTGATAGAAATTAGAATTCTTTTTCCTCTGGCAAAAAGAAAAAAAAAAAAACACACACAAAACGACTAGAGTTAGCACAAGCGTGGCCAAGTGTTCACTTCAGTGACTGCCTGACCCATTTGTAGGGGATGTTGGCATCAACTTAAAACAAAAATGATGAAACACCACTCATTCCTCAAGGCAAAAGAAATAAAGATACCGCTCATAAGGACTGCCTAGACAGTTTAAACAGCGTTAAACTGCTGGGTTTTAAGCACTAACATTTAAAACTTGGTTAAAAGAGAAAGGAATAAATGATCTTTTTTCTTCCCCCAAAGCAAATTTATTTTCTCCCATGCACAAGAAGGAAACACCAGAGTTCCCAACAAACAACTCACACTCTTTTCAGAAGAAATAAATACAGCGGGAATGTCCTATTTCTTGTACAGAAAGACAGTCTCAACACTAACCATGAATGATGAGCAAGTGGGAGAATTAATACTTACTTTTTCCCAAAGCAGCCAAAAGCAATTTGCCACTGACTTTACCAGAAACATTTTTAAGTCTTGATGAGAGAGGACCTAATTTCGAGCTACCCTGCACAACTCAAAGCACCCTACAAATGCGTCATGCAGAGTCCAGCCCAGAGGCAGCACCCAGGCACACCAGGGCCAACACAGAGCAGCCAAGGGCTTGGGGATGCACCCTTGGCCCTCTCCCACCAGGCAGTTTTTGGTTCCCCCACACCTCGACCCCTTGCTCCTGCCCCCAAGCAGGGAAGAGGCCGAGGGGACCGCCATAACAGAAGGATTGCCCTTGCCTCACTAACTTACCTACAGTCCAGTCTTTTTCTGCATCTTGTGCAGTTCACAGCCGCTCTGTCCTTCTTCACTCCCCTTACTTCCAGCTATACCTGTCCTCATAGCACAGACCATCACGAAGAGCCCACAAAACACCCATGGTTGTGCTTTCAACAAAGGTTACACACGTCGACAGACAACAAGATGGCTGCCAGCTCCCACCTGCAGCACTGAGCCCTAATGGCCCTGACCAGCCTTGCCTGGTGCCTGGGTCAGCACAGGCCTGGGCTGCACCTGGGCTGAGCTCCAGCTGAGCCCCAGCCCCAACTGATCCCACCTGAGCTGATCCTGATGCTCAGGCCTCTCTCATCTCTGCTTTCCGACCATCGCTAGGAAATGGAAAAGCCCACAGATGTGCTACATGTGCACTCTGGATCAGAGTGAACGGGGTTCTCTTCATTGTGCAAGATCTTGGATCTCACTCATCAGTTTGGAGAAATTTTCAAGGAGAAACTCAGCAATTTTCTCTCTGATCTACCTCATAGATTACCCCGAGATGGACGGGACCCATGAGGATCATCAGGTCCAACAACTCCTGACCAGGGCAACCTAAGAGTCACAAAGTTTGTTGTCCAAACACTTCTTGAACACCATCAGGCATGGTGCTGTGACCACCTCCCTGGGGAACCTCTTCAGTGCCTGACTGCCTTTCATTGAAGAACTTTTTGCCAACATCTCATCTGAACTATACTAAACCATACTAACCTTACTAAACCATGCTAACTTCATATTAAACCATTCTGCAGGAACCATGGGGATCTGGTACATGTCTAAGTACTTTATGAAAGACTTTTGAAAGCACTGAAATGAGAGAAGCGCAATTAAGATCATGACACAGGGTGAATGCACAGAGTCCCTTGCTTCCCCAATAAGCACAAAGGAAAGAAAGCTAAATAAAGGCCCTCAGAAATGAAGGGCCAAAGAAAATTAACAGAACACCTCATTCATGAAACGTGAAGACTAGAATATTTTTACTGTGGTTCTCAACATCAAACCACTAAACATTATTAAATAAATACAAAACATGGCAGAGTAGGTGACAAGGGCTGTTGACATAAAGGACAGTACATTTCACAGCACACTGCCATAAAAATACAAGTATAATAAAGTGACAGAAGCCATCATGCTTTGTTGGAGTGCTAAAACTGTGTGTTATGCTGCTACAGAAAGAGCAGAGAAAAAAAAAAGTTTTACGCACACAAAGAACGGCCCAATTTCTTAGGGTTCACATTTGAATAATATGGCTGTATTTCTTCCTTTTCTTCGTGGAAGTAAGGGGTTCCATATTGTTACAGAAAGTGTGCATGCATGGGTACCTCTCTGACAAACAGTCTTTGTGAACATAAAGGCTCTATAAATCTGGTTCTATGTATCTCAACTTTGAGGGAGTTGAGGGGAACACAGTGTGTGCAGATAACAAAATTAACATCTGAAAAACACATTGTTTTCCTTTCATCTGAGGTATAACACAGATTCATTAGGAGATCTGCATGCTTCTGTACCTTTCCCCTTAATATTAGAATGAATGAATGCTATTTACATATGTCATTAGTGGGAAAATCCCCCACAGAGGAGCGCACTGAATCCTAATTTGCAGTGAATAAAATGCTTTATGATGTAAGACTGTCAGGCACCCTAGTTGGTGCAAATGAATGTTTAATCATGACAAAGGGGTAGACATGACACAGTGCAAAATACGTCAGACAGAATGACGGCCAATATTAGCTTCCAATGCTCAATGACTCTTTGATCAGAGTAATCAAAATGCATCTCAGCAACTGAAATGTTGCAAAAGTAACAAAATGCTGTCTTTTGATCCCAGAAATTAATCTTATTTCAAATGCTAATGCTTGGTGAGTATGTGCTTGACTAGGCGAGTGAATGCAACAAGTTCAGATGTAATGACAGCAGCATTTCACTTTTTCCCATCGTTGTTAATATGGGCCATGTTCTACCACGTGGACAGAGGTAGAGCTACTAACACTTGAGTCAGAACCCACATCCAATCCTTTTCCTAGAGGTTTGCCATCATTGGAACTACAGACCTGCTGATACTATCACACATAAAACGATCAAAAAAGCATTTTCTCAACACACTGTTGACTAATACTGTTGATGATTATTACTTCCCTTGATTTTTTGATTCTGTCTACATAGTGGGGTCCTTCTGTGACCCTCCTCAAATTCTGTGCCCTGTATAACACAAGAAAGCAGACTGCAAGGGCTTACAGTTGCTATAGACACTGCAACAACAGAATCCCCTCACATGTCAAGTAGTAACCACAGTCTTTTGTCACTGATAGCCTTGACAACATGTAAATCTCAGTGAAAAACATTTATTCTCCTATGAAAGAGCTCCATGCGAAGGAAAATAAGCAAACATGCCAGAGCTTTTATCTCCTTTATAGAAAAAGCTTAATGGTACCAAAGAACTATGAAGAAAAAAGAAAAAAGATCAGTGAAATACTGTTCTGTGGAGACTTCATTCTGAAATATTTGGCTTTCATAGTTTACACTTTTCATTTGTTCATGATTCTGCATAGCCTGAAGTACATTACAAAGTTCTTGTTGATTCCACTAGTACCAGATCAGGACTGCCACTTGAAATTTACCCTCGTGAAGAACTCCAGGCCTGTGTACCACAGATGTTGTAATCCTCAGATGTCAGACCCGCCAGCAAACAGAACATGGTTCTCTGTGCAGTATGACCTTCATTCCCTCTGAACTCTGAGCTAGTGATTTTGTCTTCAAATAATATAAATTTTCAATATTGAAACTACTAGCTCAGATGTCATAATTTACACAAATCTGGAAAATAACCACACAGAGACAAGGCATTAGAGCAAAACCACGTCATACACAAGATGTAGAAAAAGCCCTCAATCAATAAAAGATGAGGAAAGAAGACTTCAGCCATTATTCATTAAATGCACAGATGTTAAACCAAAAATCTGGACAGCTCGCTGTAATGACTTTATGAAAGAAACAACACAGTGTTTCCAGAAAAACTCTAAGTCTTGCAGGGAAAAATACTTAAACAGCCTAAGAATTTAAATCAGGATGCAAGAAGTTATGTAGGCCACCAGAAGATAAAATGCATATAAATCAAGCATATGCACTCATCCCCTGCTCTTCCTAAATTAAGTTTATATTTAAATCCCACCAACTCTAGGGAAAGCATTTCCATGGGAGGGTTGCATAGAAATAGGTACACTAGACTGATAATACACCATACTCATAAGTTACATAGTGGCTTAGTTGTGAGGCAAAGCAGACTTCATGCTGCTCTTGACCATTCTGTCACTGTAAGTATTCATGTATTTAAAATCAAGCACACACTTAAGCATTTTGCTGAACTGGAGCTTTACAGCAACTTAGGATCAAAGTTTGAGCATCATGAAAGCACATGGCTCCTCTTCCAGAGTTCAGTAGCTTAAAATACTTGCAGTTTAATGCTAAGAAAACTTAATGGAATCCTGCTAGGGAGAAAAGATCCCCTCAGCCCTCAGAAAATGTAGTTTGATTGCTGCCTTGTCCTCATATGTCTTCAAGCTCTCTATTCCTTTCCCTGCAAAGTCCCACAAAAGGTTTACTGTGGTGGTGAGGATGACAGAGGCAGGGAGGCAATACATTTTGCTCATAACAAATCCATCCAGAAGAATTCCCTTTCCTTGTAGATAAAATGGGAGCAGTTGTTACCCTTACTTACTGTCTCCTGGTCTGCCGCTACCAAACTGGGTATTCAAAAATCACTGCTTAAAGCACCTACCAGCACACGGTCTCACTCCAAGACACAGATGGAAGAACTTCATAGTTCCCTGCCCATAGTCTGCCTGGGAAAGCTCGCTGGTGAAGGCAACACTTGCTAACATCCCAAGGATGACAGCCTTCTCCGTGTTCAAACGGAGGTCTTTGAGGTTTGCTTTCTGGTCTTTGAGGTTTGCTTTCCACACCGTTTCAAGCAATGTAGCATGCAGACGAGAGATCCTTATTAAACATCTATGGAAGTCAAAATCTCATAAATCATTAATTAGCTGACCTGTTACTGCTTTACATTCATCCTCTTCAGGATTCACTCAAAAGTCAACAACTTCCAAATCAAAATTTCTCCCAGTTTTCATCATACTACTCGCTCCACCAGACTTAGCTGGCTAAAAAGAAGAGAGGTGGGTGGAAGAAAGGCAGAGAGATGGAGAGAAAGAAGTAAAAACAAAAGGCAAACTTTTCTCATTAGGAAACCATGTGATGTTAAAGAAGGCAGCATCTGAAAGCATACATTTATAATGATCCAGTCTACATGAATACTGTCTTTCCTTCGGGATACTGTTAGCCAGTTCTCTCATATGCAACTCTACATTTACATATAGATTAAACCTTTCTAGGAAGCAATTTTACACATTTTGTCTTAATATTTTTCTCATTAACATTGCACATAGATTAAGCTTCTTGAGAAGGAAAAGACATACCTGGATATCAGTGGCACAATTTCTAGAGATCATGTTTGCTTTTGAAGAAAAATATGTAATAAAAGACTAATAAACACAGGACCAGTCACAAGTGGATTTTCAAGAATCAGATAAAAAAAAGACAGAAATTGCTGTGGTGCTCTTAAAACAAACACTTCCTTAATTATCTCCTCTGGTGCTAAGTAACAATAGAAGGAAAACAACAGCAAAATTGCCTGTAAAACAAACTTCCCTCACAGGGCTCAGTACTTCAGTGAGGATCATTAGTCCTAATCAATCAGAGCGTTTAATCGTATGCTTAAGTTTAGGCTTACAGATAAGCATATGCATAGTCAGATAAGGCTAGGTATTGTGCTGAACCACTGCTGAAATGCTCAGCATCCAGCAGGATTAAGCCTGCACTGCTGAAATCTAAATTTTCTTCATGTCGTATTTGCAGACGGGGTGTAGGATTCAAATTAGAGGGAGGATTAAGAAAAAAAAAAAAAAGTCCTCATGATAGCGGGGCCAGGCTAAGCAAACATTTCATGTACACACCAGAGGAAAGATGAAAGGAAAGCAGCTGCCCTTCCATGGTCAGAAATTCTTATCTGCTGACCGAACCTTTGTTGGTTTGAGAAAGCACAAGTGGTCTGCATTGGCGGAAGGTTCAAAGCAATTTTTTAATAGATAATGCAATCAAAAGTCTGTCTATCTGTTGAAATATTTAGAAGAACAAGATATCACTTTGACCTCCTTACACCTGCGACCTTTGTCAAAGACTTTAAGAAGTGCTTTACACTTGTTTATGCTCTTTATCTTTAATGGGCTTCTGCATTTTTCAAAGATTAACATTTTGTGAAGTCCTGGGAGCAAAAAAATATATTCTGTAATTTTTAGCCAGTATTTCTATATTGTCTTCAAGGAGGGTGTGTGCTACCAAAATAAAAACCAACATGAAAGCCCCAAGTCAGCTGGGGTTCCTTTAGGGGAGCATGCGTTTCTGGTCTACGTGTAGCTGGTGCACACCAAAACCAAAACATGAACTAGCCCAATAACTTACTAGGGATAAGGCAAAATGCTCAACATCATTAGATGCCAAGTTGAAAATGACAAATAATGTTTCTATCTGTAATAAATTATCTCAATATTTACATCTTCAAAAGAATATTGTGGAACTAAGGAGGAATTCCATAAAAGAATTTGCCTGTACAAGTTTTAACATTTTGGCAACAGTGGACATTGTCGGAGACTAAATCATGCAGAACAGAATCTTGCAAGGTCCCAGGACAACAATAAAATGAGATGGGATCAGTATCTGTAACATAGACTTCTACTAGGGAAACCTATGTGTAGGAGAATAGGCAACTGTAATCTCTCTCATTTTGTAATTGTAATAGCGGAAAGTAATATTGGAAGGAATCAAGGAAAAGGAAATTCAGTTCCTGGGTTTGCCCCTTCATTTCCCTGCTTATAAACAGGAACAGTGCTGTGTACCTTTCTTGAGAAGCATCTCAAGTAGCAAAGAGAGTGGTTACTCTCCTAGTCTAGATCTATGACCACATTTCATTCATTAACTGCTCATGTTACTGACTGTTGTCCCACTTTTTATCCTTTCATCCAAACATACTCCAAATACATTGATTATACTGTATGCAACTTCCTACCTGAAGAGTCCCTCTTTGGTTCACTGTTTCTAATTAATCACTATACAGGTGTATTTGCTGGCACTGATCCATTTAATACACTCAACGTACCTAACCCAAGTTTTCTAAGCTATTTGCAGTAAACGTAACTAATCTTTTTCCATAGCTCATAATCTTTCTGAAGGAACTGATGCCATGCTGGTTACCCTTCTGTCTTTTGTAATGCCCTTGTAGGCTCAAAATTTATAGCTCCTCAATGCTTTCCACTCTTGAAGCCAAAACTTGCTCAGTTACAAGCAAGTACAGCTCCCCCTGAATCCATTTATGCCAAGACATTCAGCCCCTATGCCAATAAAATTTCCATTTGTATTAAAAGTCTCTACTGCATTGGAAAGACACGAGTTGTAATTACTTAGGGGTTTTGTGGGTATTTTTCCTCTGATGGATCCTCAGGCCAGATTCACCCAGGCACTGATAGTCAGGATCAAGCAGTCTGTGCATCTACTACTGGTGGCTATGGACTGGCTTAACGGAGAACTTCAAAAGCTTATGTAAAGCTGGAGAACAGCTTAGGCTATTCTCAGGCTACTGCTGCAGTCACATCAGTGCAGCAAATAAGCCGTGGTGCCCCCCAGCATCAAGAGCATTTCTCTCCAAAGAACAAGGGGTTGTGTTCCCTTTCTGCTGGCCCTTGCACGATGGCTATGTTTCTGTCAAAAGTGAAGCAGAATAGGGCTTTACCTATTTACATCTGAGGAAGGAAAAGTTGGAAGAGGATAAAAAATCCTCACCAGGAATATTTTATTATTTCATCGACGTTAATAGCCTGATTGGTGCTAGGCAAGGTTCACTAGTTTATAAACTGGGACGTGGGTTATAAACAGAAATAGAACAGCATTGTTCACGCATCTCTCACTCTTGTCCTAGTGTACATCAGCCTGTGCCAAGACAGAGGCAGTCTCAAGGCAGGTCCTTTTAAATTAGACTTCTCTTCTCAAAGACAGATTAGGTAGCAACAGAATATACAGATCTATCTCAATGCTTCGCCAAACCTCCTATCCATCTATTTCACTTCAAGGACTTATTTTTGTGGAAGGATTAATGTCAGTAAGGCAGCCCCAGATAGAACTTTAAGTCCAGCAAGTTTTAGTCCAATCCAGGAAGCTTTCCGCTTTCCCCTGCAGCCTGCTGTGGGAGTACTTTTAATCCCCACATTTACCTTTTTGGAAGCCCAAGCTGGACCCTGCAGCAGCAAATGGGCCAGAGCAGTGACACTGCTGGTGGTGATGCTGCGAAGCACAAAAAGATGTAATCACAGGAAAAAAAGGTAGAGAAGAAAAAGGATTATGGAATTTGTAGTTCAGCAGCAATCACAGAAAAAAGGCAGAGTGACAGATTTATAGATTTAATGAAAAAAAATCACTGATATATTAACAAAAATACAACAAAGTAGACAGGTATGTTGAATTTTTTTTTCCTTTAGGTTTAACAGAACACATAGACTAACATGATTCTTTTGTTATACTAGATAATATTTTTGAGAAACAGCATTACAAAAGGTTAAACATAGAACAGATGTAAGTTATAAAATACAAGCTGATCAAAGCTCAGATTTTGAGACAGATATGTTAGCAAATGATGATAAATCAGTCCCACTAGAATTGTAAGAAGCAGACAAATGTAACTGCAAGAGTGAAAGTCAAGAGTTGAAAACAGGGAAAGGAAGAAAAAGAGTGGAAACAAATGTTGAAGTTAATTCTAGACAACTTGTATAGAACATCAACTGCCTATATTCCACAAAAAGGGAATATTATCTACTGACACACCCAATTTGCCTTCAACATGGGACTCAAATGCTTTAAAATCTTAATATTTGCTTAATATATACAAATTTCTACCCATTTCCTCTTTTAGTAGCTGGTATTCTTAAAAGATTTCCAATTTCAACAAGATCTGTGCTATCATAAAGCTGTAAAAGGGCTAGAAGATTTTATAAAAGCAGGTACTAACTGGAAAGCTGAAACCACTTTTAGTCACCCTGCCGATTTAAAAAACAAAACAAAACAAAAACTTCTAAACGCATCTAAGTTCACACAAAATGTATAGAAATTCAGACATTTGAATGAAAGTCGAGGGTTCAATTTCTTCCCCTTTCGTAGGCAAATAAATAAAACGCAGTGAGAAGCACACTATTTACCGAGATGTAAGTGAAACAGAAAACATTTGAAAGACCAAGAAAAAGGAGGTAATTGTTAGGACTGTCAGCAGGGGAGCACTGTGATAATTTGATCTGAACTCTGCTAACAAATCACTGCACCATTCTTTTTACTTTAGTATCTGTTTATGCTTCTACAAATTGAAACCCCACTGGCAATGCGCTGAAGAACAGAGCTCAGCACAATAACACATCAGCCTGGCGATTAGTTCAAGGTGGGGAAGGATTAGCTGACCATCCCAAACCTACAGTCCTCCTCAATATTTTGTCTTTCCCTGCTGAGGTAAAAGGGTGCAGACATATGTAAGTAATAAACTAACAGGCTTCCATCTACTTGAGGTTGAGTGGAAGGAATGCAGAACAAAACTATAAAAAAAATAATAGACAAAGGGGCAGTGAAGACTTGGGGGAACTCAATACCACATCTGCTAAGCTATGCTGGGATGTAGCACCAGGATGCCCATAAGTTTTTAAAGATATAACTATGCCTTTTTGTGATCTTGCAGCGCACTGTTCTGGCCTAAGCATGCCAACATTTAGAACTGACACGAGATCAAAAGGCTGATAAATGAGAGGAAAGGGGATGTTTGACCCACTAAACCATATTCTACAAGAATTCGAGGCCTTTTAAAGCAATAAGAAAAGTAATACATTACTGCATCTTGAATATATTGTGACATTCATTTCTAAGAAGCAAAACTAATATCTAGATCCATTATATACTTTCATGCATATATATGCACAGACATACATATGAGTACATATGTTTATGCTTATTTTTGTGAACATATTTTACATCATAAAAAGCTGCTGGAATTTTCATTTCTAATGAAAGTTATATTAAAATCATTTGGAAATGAACTTAATTTGAGGTGCAGATATTTATGGTTCCAATTTATTACCAGCGAAATATATAACGACAGCAAGGAACAAAAACACCGGGAAATTGAGCACAGAGTTGGAAGTTGAATAAAGCAAAATAAGTTATTTTTCCCACTTTAACATCTACCGCTGCTGAATTCAAGGGCAATTTTGTGTTCTAAACAAAGCCAGAGTGATTTGGGCCATTTATTTCACCAGGGCCAGGTTTCCACCAGTATCACCAGTCTTGCCATACCATCAAGTCATCAGGAAAGGACTGTCAATCTTTTGCAGGAGGCAGGCTATGGGCAGCAATGACCAGTAGTAAACATCCAAACTCAGCAGTTTTAGGATTTATATTTAACAAAGATTGTACCAACAGCAAATGCTACACATGTGTGAAGTGTATGCAACTTTGAAAATTTCCTATATTCTGGGATATTTCCCTTCAGTGTCACATCAGGAGTTCATATGTCCTGTTGTTAAAGGAACAGACACAACCAAACTCCCCAGCACCGTGTTGTGCTATTGTCTACATGAATGCCAGATGAGGAATCACCCTGCTCCAAACTGTGTGCACAGAAGCAAGCAGTACCATCGTCAGGATCAGAGTCACGCTGAGTGACAGCCCCTGTGAAGATTTCCCAAAATATACAAGAAATCACACCTGGTCTGTTGTTAGTCCTCGTCTCTCTCTTTCTCATGCCACTGAGGAGTCTGGGAAGGTAGCACAGTGTGGAAATGGCTCTCCTTCCACCCAGCCCCACCGATGACTTTGAGGTACCGTGTACTCTCCAAAGGAGGAACTTGGTATCAGCAGTTCCTGTGCTAATCTCTTGTAAGAGCTTTAGGTGCTCAGCACTTTTGGAAATCAAGTTAATAACTACTAATGACATAGAAGGATGACAACTGACTCTTCACGGTACTCCTTATTCAAGCATTTTTCAAATAAAATGCAAGTGGAAATTCAGCTGTGTTATGTGAGAGGATTGCTGAAAAGGATCCAACATCTTCAAAAAACAGAGAAATGCAATTAAATTACATTTGGATGCAAAAGCCATGAGATGTTCTGGTTCTCCAGAGGATTCAAAAACATTCTCACAAATAAGAGAGCTATATAAATGTGCTGGGGCATGAGAAGCAGCTTATACAAAGGTAGAATGACATGTGAGAAGAGAAGGCTGAGAACCTGCTCTCCTCTTAAGTCCACATGTAAGGAGAAGCAACTGGCATCCCTTGTTTGGGGTATTTCAACACTCACTGATTGCATTGCCTAATGCGGGGATGTTGGCACTTTTTAAAATTAGCTAGTTCTGATAAGAGTTATCGCAGCACAGAGCTCACCTCGGGTTGAACACCTCCGTATTTCCCCCGCTTCCAGGCCACTGCAGCTGTTCCCCTGCTAATGCCTGCCTGGGCTGTCTGGTTTGGGACATAGGGCGAACGTGCCTGGGTAATTACAAGGCTGCACCCATCAGCATGTAAATCACTGTGTAAGAAGAAGTGGATAATCAGTACGTGACACTCCCGGTCCTCAGCACAGACGGGGACATTGAGCTACAGAACACTGTTTTCTGTCTCAAGCTGTTCTCGTCCTTCCCAGCTCGGTCCCACGTGCCAGCCAAGATGGATGTTGTAACGCAGGCAGGGAGCTGGTGACATCTGGGAGTGGGGAAGGCAAGCAGGCATGTCAAAAGATACGCTCAGAATCAATTTTTAGAAGTGGGTAAAAATAACGTTGTTTGACTCTCTACAAAAAAGGCCAGGCAGGAGGAAAGCCTCTTTGTAGACAGATGTGGGTAAATTTGCATCTTGTTGTCAGATGCACGGAACAATTAGTTGAGAAAGTGCAGAGAACGCCTACAGGTTGTAGATGATGTTATTTCCACATCTGCAGAACAAAGATCAAAGCGCTCAATAAAAAAACATCAGAAGACGTGAGAAATTACTTTGCAAGAATTCGACATTTTCTACCAAGCCATCCCCCCAGACCATCAAGAAATGTTAACAGTCACCTGCTTATATCAAAGGAGCAGGTCCAAGTACCGAAGCCATTCAGCTGCAATTACAAACACATCGACTGTCAAAGGAAATCCAGCTACAGTACAAACAGCACCCACCTACTAAAGCTTTGTATTTTAATCTCAGCAATTTAGAAAAGAAAATCACTGCCAGAAATGTTAATATTCAGAAACTGGAGAATTCATGAGTGAATTCTGGGCAAACGGGTTATTTACTCTAATAGTACCAGGAAACTGTCTGTCAAATAAGTAGATGACAAAATCAGAGATGCTGCTTCCTTCTTAGGGACGTTTCTTTTTGTTTGTTTTTAAGGGGACAGAGCAGACTTTTTTTTTTCCCTCCTCATATGTGGTGGCTGTCCTGTTTTGCTGCCAGCTTTGGTTTTCACAAAGTATTTTTCATTAAGAGGTTTCATTTCACTGAGGTTTCCACGTAAAAACAAAATATGTTTTATTGATTACTAGATTCTCGATGGTAAAAACGTGTAACCGAAAATGATGAGATGCAGAACGTAGAGGGACGGAACTGATGTGGCAGGTTTCCTGCCTACAGGGACAAAACAAAGCAACCAAACTTTGCGACACCCATTGTCCCCACCAGCCAGGGCACGCCAACACGACGGACAGACTGCTTACCCTGGCTGCCTTTGGGGACAGATGGCTTCGTTTTGGACACGGAGGAACATCCATAAAATTAACACTCACTCCATGTTCCTTGGTAAACAAATGTGCTTTGATTGATGAAGAAAAACTACAAAAAGATCCTACAAAACGTTCTTTCCCAGTCCGAAAGACCTCTCTGCGTTTTGAAGTGGAGCTAGCTCCTACTTCCAGCCCACAATTCCAAGGCAGCCAAGTAATTTAATAAATGTGTTTTAATGCAATCTTAAGTGACTTGGTAACATTAAAATCCAGTTATTGCACAACAGAATTGTTGTATTCCAAGGGAATACAGTACAGATCTTAACTGATGTGAAAACACACAGATTTTGTTTAATATCCTCTTAATCCTGCCAATTTTACTAATAAGATTACTGCCTAAAAGGCAACTAAATAAACTGTGCTGTTGACACCTAAAACAACAACAAGAAAAAGAAGAAGAAAAAGCAATCTCTCTTGCAACATTCTCTTCCTTTATTATGGCCCCAGTCCAGCAACGGGACTACTTATGTGCTTAAAGTTAATCGAGTGCTTAAGTGCTTTGCTGGACAGTAGCCTGCAATAACATAAATCTAAGGGAACAAATTATTATATACAAGAAACTAGCAACAAAGTGAAAATAATTAAACAACTAAAGCTGCTCATGGGGATACTTGAGCTCCACATCACAATGCAAGGCAAGTGTTAATTTTGTGTATCTCAGTTTTCGGAAGAACACGTACCTTTCACTGTTTTTGCCTTTCCACTTCTGAACTTCCAGCCAGAAAGTTATAAAGCAAAGCTAACCCTCCTGCCAGCTCTATATTCTGATAGGTATCGAAATCTAAATTTGTAGATCCTGAACACTACTGAGCTAAAGGATCGGTCTTTGGGAGAATGATTTGCAACAGTACGTTTTCACTAGAGAGTGAGTATCATTGGAAGGATGGAAGGAAATTATAAAAGGAAGTGAAATGGGAAATTAAAATATCAAAGTAAGAGGGAAATGGGATTTAATGGAGCATTTTTTACATTTCATCTTTTGGGTATTATCTCAACATATTTGGACTTCCTTTCTCCACTATCAGTCAGGCCTCTTCTTGAGCCTTAATTTTCATTTAGTTTTTATCTCTGTCACACAGTCTGCCTTTATAGAGTCTCCTTGCTCCTGCTCTAAGAACATTCAGACTAATTTCCTTTTCCCTTAGCCATTTATCTTTCCTACACCCATTCAAGTCTACGGATGCATGCATCTTGAAGGAGGAAAAAAAAAAAAAAAAAAGCTAAGACTGCATATGTCATAAATGTGTCCAGGAATCAAAAATAGCTTGGGGATTAAAATCCTTCAACACCACACAGTCCAAAGCAAAGTACCCTGGCTGTCTAGACAAGCAAACAAACAAACAACAACAACAAAAAGAGCTAGGTTTTGCAAGAGCATTTTTTCCCAAACTCTTTGTCCTCCTATAAAAATACTGCCTCTTTCACACAAAGCTGCAGCTTCAAGAGAAGAACCCTTCCCCAGAACTTTAGGTAGCTGTTGGCAGGGAGGGTTGCTGTACAGGGAAACTTCAGACTATCCAAAACTGCCGTCTGAAGGGTTTGTAAGAGGCCACATCAGACTCACTGAGCACAAGCCCTTAACTGGTGTGAGTACAGCAAACACAACACTTGTGCAGTCATGCAAACACAGTCACGACTTAAAGATGTTTCTGCTCCTCCTGGTAAGAAGAAAGTGTATGTAGCATTAGCTATTTCCTTAGAAGTTAAAGCTACCAGACACATGATGTAATTTCTGCTATAGCATCACCTAAGTAGGACAGCACAGACAGGGATGGGATCTGGGGCGATGGAGCCCCATGCACCCTTCCAGCCATCGGTAGCCCCGGCATGCTTTGGGTGCTCTCCCTCATCCTGCCGTGAGGGCTAGGCCAGCTGGCAGTGGAGGCAGCTCTACCATCCTCACCAGCTTTCGGCCATCAGCAAGTCTCCTTGACATGGGGAATGCTCCCAGCCAGACCTCTGACGGGTTTGCAAAATAAGCGTGGTGGACTGGAAAATCTGGTCATGTGTATTGATTTCTGTATCGTGTTACAAATGCACTGGCTGTGCATTGTTCTGGGGCCTTGGCTTTTCTCCAAGTTAAAACTGTCAAGATTAGCCACGGAGTATTTTCATTCAACTTTCTAAACATGTAACATTGTGAAATTGTGATTTTTTTTGTGTGTGCAAGAAATGGATTTTCAAGGAGATCTGTGAAAAATGATGGTACCTTCCATGTTTAATGCAACTAAAATTTTCAAGGCCTTGAGAACCATGTGGTTTGAATGAACAAAAATTTCTCTTTTTTCCCTCACAACTCCGCACTGCCATCATAAATCAGATCAAGTAGCCTTGCCTTTAAAACTGAGGAATTAAAGCATAAAAATTAAACACCGAGGTAAATTCCCTATAATTGTCTGCACCCCAAACAAAACTCCCTCATGGTATACATAGTCACAGTTCTTCAAGCTAGAAAAAAAATATACCTAGGTACATTTAAAGAAATATATAATGAGGAGGATCAATAACAGAGCTGTGAAGCAGGCCACGAGGTCACTGTTTTCATGAGTATTTCAATAGGGATCTAGTTTCACATAACAAAGAATATGAACTTGTGTGAGCTGTTGCACGCCATTAACAGCTAGAAGTCATCTCCAGAACATCACAGCTTCTTCGCTTCTTCCACTAGAAAGTAAAGAAATTGAAGTGTCTGTTGATCCTGCACGACATTAGCAAGATATATTTTTTATTTTTTAAATAAAATGCAGATTTTCTTCTTTAGACTTCATGGTTTCAAAACTCTTTTCAAAGCAGGATGGCTTTTTAACATTTTGTCATTATCAGGAAGCTGATGTTGGATAAGAATGGTAATAAGAGACCAAATTTAAAGGAAGACATTACATCTGTTATGAACGCAAACTACACTGTATAAAAAGAGAACCATTTCAAGCAGAAAACCCATTATTGGGTCCAAGAAAAGCAACAGATATGGAGCTTAGGGTACATTAAGGACCGCTCGTCTAATGTCCATGCTGTTGTTATCAACTTAAAAAAATAAGAAGAAGAAGAAAAAAAAAAAGAGGGGATAAAAGTAACTACAACCTGTGGAGCAGAGAAGTGGCTAAAGGGGACAAAGTGTCAGCCTGTCCATGCTGAACACAGCTAAGGACAGACAGCACCAATGCAAAAGCGTGAGTTAGTAGATGACTTTGGGAAAATTACCATGGCTGAAAAAGGACAATTTCTGCCCCATCTGTGATTGATTCCCCCTGCAAACCCTGCCATTCCGTAGGGTACTATTTAATTCTACATCACCCTCTGCAGCAAAGCTGTTTTAAGACATTTGCTTTCTTCTCTCAACTTGCCTGCTCACTGTCCAGGCTGTGCTCCTCTAACAGTGCAAGTGTGCGTGACACCACTGATGTTACCCGGAGCAAATGTGAACAAAAAGCCCTTCCACCCTTCCACAACAGGTACTTGGGGAGAAAGCAACAGGTGAGGTGGAGAGAAACCAAAATGTCAAATTGCATCGTTCCCAAATGGTAAAATTCTCCCCAAAGGGTTGATTTGTTAGCAAGTACTTGAGATGAGCAGACACAATTCGTTCGTGTCTGGCAGCATTAACTAATTACTAGCTGCAGACAGGAAGCACAGATGCACTGCGTGCCATACCGGCACTACAAGGCGTGTTCAGCAAGCAACAGCACGAGAGAAAGCACAGATCCACAGAGAACGTACACTGACAAACTTCCAGTGCTTTTAATTGTTCACTTTTTAATTGGTATTATCCTAACAAGAAGAAAAAGGCTTTCCTCAGGAGGCTGCAGAATTATATTTGCCTGAAAGCTTATTCTTTAAATAAAAAAGGCTGTTCATAGAAAGTCTATTAGTTTCTTCCTTCATCCCACTGAAATATGTTCTACCCCTTGGGAAATAAATTTTAATTTACTGTAATTTTTCTTGAGGTTTTTCACTTAGTATGTCAACGTACACTTCTCCTTCTTCCTCTTTTTTTTTTTTAACGTTGTGTAAAGACCAAGCTTTTTATAAATAGAATTAAACACGAACTAATGAAAAACAAATGAGTTAAAATCTTAAAAATAGCTGAAACTTTTATGGGGCATTCTTTCTAACACTTTTAATTTTAATTCAGTGTTCATGTTGCCATTTTCTAAACAGCAACAAGGAAAAGAAAACCTCCTAATAAGTAACATAAATTAAACAAGCCCTGTTAATACTGCCTACTGACCCCAGAAAAGCTGATGTGAGAACAGAGTCCACATTTCTTATACAGCCATGCTTCTGCACTCATTCATCTGGGCAAAAATCGGTGGTTTCAGGCGGACTGAAGTTCCAGCAGGGCTGTACCCAGCACAGCTAGCACTTGGTATGCTTCAGGTTTCACTTCTAGTTCTGTAGCACTGACTGACTGAATGAGTGAGCGAGTGAATGAGGATGGCCTTGGTATTTAGAAGTGCTGAGCATGCAAAAAGTGGCAACGCAAAGAAAGCAGGCAGCAAAGCATGAATATGTGAATGTAAATTTTCTTTGCCCTGATCAATATGGCAGCCAACCAACACAAAGCTACACGCTGCCAGAAGGCCATTGCAATGAGAGCGACAACAATCCAGGCAGAAGTGAGAGAGATAGAGCTCAGGATGAGCCACACATAACCAGGGGTCACTAAATGCATAGCACCATTTTTTTTTTTTATTTAGCATATATAAAACAGAAGAATCATAGTTCACTGCCTAAACTGAATGGGACTGGGCTCCATGCTGAAGGGCAAACCTAGCCAGTACTAACAATTCAAGAGAAAATGCAAAGGTAAACTGGGAAGAGGTTACGAAGCTCTGCAGAAAGGACTGCTTTCTAAAGACAGCCGTGTCTGAGCTTCAAGCAAAGTAGGGTCTGAGGTGGAGCCAAGAGCAAGTGCTGTGGAGAAGGGAGCCTCAGAAACAGCCGCTGCATGCCAGGATGGGCAGAGCTCCACATGCGTGCAGCACAGAGCCAGCAGCACCTGCATGGTGCCCTGTGCTGGGAGAGCAATCCATATAGGAGTAGGGCATCCCTATGTCTAAATGCTTCTCTTGTGATACAGTTCCCTCAGACGTTTCCTGAAAGCTCATCCTAAGCCAGTTCTGTGCTCACCTTACAGATCCCACACCAGTCCTCATCCTCAGCAGCTGAACTCCGCACTTCTCAAGGGGCAACACATCATGTTTTACTGAATTCCAAGCAGATCAAGCAGATCAGGTCTACTGCATTTCCCTGGTACACAAAAATAAATTAGAAAAATCAGCTACCTTATGCAAAAAAAAAAAACAACAAACAAAAACAAACCCAAACCAGTTAAGTTAGCATTATCTACCACTGATGCTAGCCTAGTTTGCTTTGATTTCAAAACCTTCAATTGCACTTTTTTCAGTTTAACTTGCTTACTACTGAGACCTGACTCAAAAACCTGCAGTTTCTCAAGTTCCATCTACTCCTCTCCAATATTCTTAGATGCTGACACAGTATTTCTTATTCTGTAATTATACTAGTCCTGTCCCCACATGATAGAGCTAGTAAGAAGGCTGTGCACCCAGCCCTGCGATACGATGCACTAATTCATTCTGTGTTTTGGCACGGGGCTCCTCTGGCACACTTTATTTGATTATATTCAGCCTTCAAGTTTTCCTCTCACTTTGGATGCTGTCATTTCTACTTCTGTAACTGCATTCACATTAACCAACCTTCCTTCATTTCATTTCTAATGTGCTCATTCCTGAAAATAAGATGAAACGGTCAGCTGGTAAGGTAGCATCAGTAGGAACTTAATGATGCTCCTAATACAGTCTGGAATATACTCACACAATCTGCACCTTTAACAGCACGGTGATGCATATTTTTCTTTACAAATATATATGTAGATACAAATATATATTTGGTAATATTAACATTGATCTCCCTCTTAGAAGTAGCTACAAACTATAGAGCAATGATATGCTAGCAAAAAAAAAATAAAAAATCTCTATTACTAAGTTACATTCAGTTCCCTCCTACCCTGTGCCTGTACAAGGTAGAAAACATAGTTAAAAACATGTCTAGCAGCTAGCATCAGCTGCCTTAGCGCATGTCATGTAGTGCCTGCTGTGTTTTATTAGACAAATATAAAATTAACAACAGAGCTATAATGATTTCCTAAACTGGTTCCAACACAAATTTCCAATTTGAGGTCAGATGTATTGCCTAATAAAGTTTTACAACAGCAGTCAAATAGTGGTACTTAGCTCCCCAGAAATACAACTCCTAATTCACCAGAATTAGATTTAAGACTGTTGTTCATCACATAAAACAAAAATAAATATTATTATAGCTTTACCCAAAATGCTCAGACGCAAATATCCAGAGAAGATGGTGTTGGGTTACTTTCACTTCAGACAACACAAATAAAGATACTTGATATATTTACATTTGCAGCAAACATGCACTATAACATCACCATTATTTGATCTGATGCTTGTAAACTGTCAGTTGGAAACTGTTTGGCAAGTACACACTTGGATTACATTGCTTACAGAGCATGAAACTTAAGATAATAGGCTACTAGGTTTTTGCACTGGTAAACCTTTTGTCTTTGTGATGGAGAAAATCGAGACAAATAAATACGTTTCTAGCATATCAATAAATTAAAACTGAAGAGATCTAGTTCTGGGTTAGTGAAAACAGGATCTGTTCCACAATAACAAAAGAGTTCATCTTCAACAACTGTTGCTTGACACATTCAGGAATCTGATGCTAGGCATTATTTTAGGACTTTGTCAGAAACCAGCGATGAAGTCAGACAGTCAGAAATTGTACGAAGAACAATAGAAATGTGAGCAGAATTTCCATGGAACTGTATTTAATTTATAAAAAATATATTTCAAACATTTAATCATGTCTGCAAAGCATTATTTTGAACATGTCCATTTAAATAGTAAATTTTATATAAAGACTAGTAAGCTGCCCAGACTGGAAAATCAAAATCCTCTCCCTAAGGATAAGCCTAATCTAACTAAAAGCTTTGTACAATAAAATAAGGAAGGCTCATAATTTTTTTTTTCAGCATGTTCTTAAATTAAGTGAGCTAAGACTAGGACTTCATTAAGGACTTCCTTCATCCACCCCAAAAGACCACAGGATGCACAGATCCGCTGCAGTTAGTAGCTGCACTTTCTGCAGGTTTTTTTTTTTTTTACAGATCAGTCCCCAAAAGCGCTCTGCCACAACAGGACAGCACACGCTGCTGAACCAGCACCGCTGGCTGGTGGGGAAACTGAATGGGGTTAAATATTTCTGACATCAGGCTACCTCTTTATTGCCATGAACGGCTCTTCCTCCCCTCCATAACCACAGAGATCGTCTCTGGGAGGGGAGGAGGGTGCTGTCTGGTGGTTAACAGCAGAGTGCCCAAATAACAATGGGATGCACTAACTCTTCCAGTATGTGCTTGCTCACGGAGTACTTTGGGAAAGCCCTTCTCCTTGCTTCAGTGCTATCACTAACCTGTGGGTATCGCTGAGCATTACACAGCACCTGAACCCAAGGAGGAACACCAGCAGCCAGTGTGATGGAGACACTGGTGGGTCTGCCTGCAACACCGCTGACTGCGCTGCTTGGCCTTGTGATGTGCTCAAAGCATGAGGAATTTATGGTTAAATACAAACTGCAGCTCTGGCTGAAATCAAAAAGACTCCATTACACTAAAAAGATTTAATAAGGAACATTTGAAGTCATTGCTGGGTCATCTCATATGTGTTCTGTTCAGAGAGGCCAAACTCACATCGCACAGTGGGGTATCCCAGAGCAAACATATTCATGGATTTTATGCTCTCTAGATTTTAAGTGGGAATCTGAAATAGAGTACAAAATTCTCCAAATCGTATCAAATGACCACAATTATATGTCTGTACACACACATTACAGAAATAGACACATACACCAGGGGTGCAAGCCTTACACAGGGCCTCAGCGTCACATAACAGATGCCCTGTGGATCTTTGGAGTTCATAAAAATCTGATCACAAACAACTAACGAAGCACAATCAAACATTTCAATTACTTTCAGAATGCTGAAGATGTTCAGCAGCAAAGAATCACGTGCTTGCTTTCAAGCAGCAGAGTATTTCTTTAACGATCCCATATGCCTCGTATCACTAACTGTGGCTTTGTGCTGTTTTTCTAACTACTGACTCCTATAAAACCAGAACACGAGATAAGGTTATACTGCTGGAGATTAGCTTTCCCTTCTCTCCTCCTTCCTCCTGTGCTCCTTCTTCCCAGTTACAGACTCTTTGGGGTTTCATTATTTAGCTTTCCCCTCAGGCATGGGGATAACACCATTAGAGCCATTTTACAGGCAGCAGGATTCTATAAATGAGGCTCTTATTTAAACAGCCTCACACAGAGCTGATGTCAAAGTTCTCAGCTATTTACAGGTGACATCACACGAGACGCCTTCTGAAGCATAGCCAAAACAAGTACCATGCACAGATTAAGTTTTCTTGTCCAACATACATCAGAAAACAGTCATTCCATCCTCACTTCACCTCACCAAGCTGTTTCTTCAAGGAAATATATGACAGAGCTGCACGGCAACTTTTATTTTTGGCCCTGGAACAGTCTAGACCTTGGTTTTCCCTGAACAAGAACTGAGCAGACGTTTGTGGGGACAACTATTATCTTTCTCATCAGATTTTCCAATCCCTACTGAAAGCCTGCAGCAAACAAAGAAAAGAAAAAAAAAAAAAGGATGGGGTAGGGGGGGTGAGGTCTGATAGCAGCTCTAGACAGACATGGCTAAATAATCACTGTTTAATTAATCAAGATCTGACAGTGCCACCAATAGTCATAAGCCAGGACGTGAATAAATTACTTTTGTCTTTATATTTCTTAGAATCCATTGAAACATACCAAAGGAATAAGGCCTCAGATCTTTGGGGTTGAACTATATGTAATATCCAAGTACTATATATATATATATATATATATATATTATATATTTGGAGTGGGGAACAAGGACAAAATCTTATTTTCCAAGGTCAAGCAATTTCTTAGCAGATCAGCTTTCCACATTCTTATAGGTAGTCCCATTATTTCAGTGGAACTGCTCACATGAAGGACACGACTGCAGTGCAGCCATTTGCAGGATAGGGCCCTGCGTTTTGAAACCTAATGTGTGATTTATACAATACACACCTGCTTTGAAACATCTTTCTGTTCCTCTGTTAGATATTAATCCTACACAGTAAATTTTGCCATTTATTAGCATACATTTGGAGTTTATTTTCTCAATGTTTAATCACGCATAGCACTCATTAGCATATATGAACACTCCTTTTCTAGAGCAGTTTGTGTAGAATTCTCATTTGGGTTAATTACTATGTAAGATAGCTAAATTCTAATTAAAATTCAATGGCACATGTAATGATAAAAATTTATCAATACAGGGTCCTTTTCAGCAGTTACTTTTATTAAATTACTTCATTGTTTATTTCTTGAAATTGGGATTTTAAATTAGGCTGGGTTTTTTACTGCCATAATAATGGTTTCATCAGGCTTTAACTGCAATTTTTTACTCCATATTTTAAGGGAATAAATGCCTTCCAAGTTTTGTATTTACTCATTTTTGGTTTGCTATGGCTTTAAAGATGTATATTAATCTCCATCTCCCAGCACAAGGTGCAGGAGTTTGGTACCATTCAGGCTAATGGCTAACATCCATTAACTTCAGGGGAACTAGGAGCCATGAAGCCAAATAGCATAGATCAAATCTCTCCATCGATTAAAACAATCCTTAAATGAGAGCTCTACTATTTTCCTTATACTACTAGCCAGTACTATAGCTGTAAAGACCAAGTGTAATTAGAAGCAGTTAGTGCTAACCATTGCTGGGGAAGAGCTGAAAGCAGCAGCCTCTGCTGTTCCTCAAGCTAGCTCCAGTGCTGCACTTTTAGAAGTCACCACCATGGATGTTCACACGCATTTGCATAAATATCTAGCAGCTGAGGAAAATAGTTTGCTCCCACAAACAGTCTTCCATTTTTAGACAAATTTTCTACATTAGGCAAATCTTACAGTTTAAAAAAATATATATATATATGGAAAATATTTTATTTCATTTGGGTGCGGTGAAATGTGCATAAAGAAATGTTTGCCAGGTTCTGGTCTGAGCTCATGCTTTGCTCGCTGCATGCAGGACGAACTGCTGGAAACTGAACGTGCCCTAAACAAAAACAAAGCCGAGCAGCAAAAACTCCTTTCTGCTGCACTAAATGCACAAGGCTGTTATTCGCAAACATAAAAATGACTAATCACCCTTTAATCAAGTTATGGTTAATAAACTCATCCAATTTTTGCTTAATCATGTTAATATTCAGACATGTTAAACAGTAAATCCCTTCAGGCATGCAATCCTGTTTGCCAAGTTTCAGTCTACAACAAGGTGTAAATCTCTGAAAGCAGCCCTTTGGAAATGCTGACAAACCTTTGGCTGTTGTAGTATAAGCTGGAGTCTCTGTAAAACAAAGTGAAAGCAGAGTTAGGTTTCTCTCCTAATTTCTATCCCGCCTAAGATTTGCACAAGGTAATTCCCCCATCCTAGATTTACCCCTTGCAGAGCCTCCGTTGCTACACAAGCCAGAGAATATAATTGAAACAGGCAGGAAGAACAAAAACGAACAATAATTAATTATTATTAGAGCATAATATTTATGACAAAATATAGTTGATACTTCCACTAATAGTTTAATTATAGTAGATCGGATTATCGGAGACAACTGTAATCAGATTCATGCAGTTGTTTGTTTTTAAAGGTGCTTTCTGACTTCTGAAGCAGAATAAATGATAAATAATGCATTTCCTCCGAGTTGGTGGGAAAAGTCAGGCTATAATTAGCATACAAAATTACATATTCCGACACTTGATGTTCACTGATGCCATTTCTGTCACGTCATGCAGCATAAATAAAAAGCTGGCAATGTGAATACCCCCTAATAACTTTTTTCTTCCCCAAAGCCCAAGTACAGCTTTTTGTCGAGTAACTCCTTACAGGAAGAGCCCCTGGATCCGAAGCTCCCACCAGCTTTATAATAAACGAAAAGCCCACTTTGTGCCGCACGTGACGTGAAAACTGCAGACTGCTGCCGGATCCTAAAGAGAGGCGCAAAGAAAACTCCGACAGCATGGCAAGGAAGGCCCCTTTAAAGGCAGAACCCAGGGAGATGCTGAGCAGGGGCTCCAACAGAGGACCTTTGTACTTCGATGCAAATGAATCCCTGAAAAACAGACTGCAGACAATGACCAGGGAGAAGTCACGGAGAGCCAATCCATCTGCAGCTATTTTGTTAACTCAATGTTTCTTACATTCTTTCTGTTACACAAAACACTTGATGTTGACAGCTGTGAATTTTAAACAACTATTCTGTGTATGTTTTTCTAATTTTGTGTATTCAGAGAGTTTCCCTGCGCTGGGGGTTGAAAGCGGAATCCTTGGATTCTATAATTTAGAGATTTCATGCTTTTCAAATAGTCACTGCGACTCTGATGGAAAAACAAAGTGGAAATTAAGTGTCTAATGGAGAGGGCTTCGGATAGCAAGAAAAGTGGTTGCTTTAGAGATCTTACACAGAATAAAATTCATATAAATATGAGCTACGATTACAGAGAGTCTCTGCAAACTATTTGCTGCATGCGGCAAATATATTAATAAAAAGTATGGAAACTTTGTTCGGCTAAACCACAGTCTGATTACTCAAAATCCACTCGCACTTTGTAGTGCTCCTTTTAAAGAAAAACTGCAGCATTTTGAAGAAAAAGTTTGCCTTCAGTCAATTAATTAAATAAAATATTTGGATATCAGCAATTTGTCCGTGTAATGAATGATTTTTTTTTGACTAGGTCAAAAACTAACTTAAAGCAGATGCTGGTCTAAAGCATCTGCATTGAAAGCTGGTCTACATTTCTACGTATATTGAAGAAAAAAAAAAAGAAAACTCACAGTTAAAAGGCTCCCTGTAAAACAGAAAAAAGAAAAACACAAACAAGATTCCCTTTTCCACCAAAAAAAGACTCGAAAGTAGTTATCCATGGGTATTCTGTGATGCTTTGGCCATGACCGTGGATAGCTGTGCCAAGTGCTGTTATTCTGTTATTATGGATAACCTGGCATTTAGCAATCCTGGCCAAACCCTAGCTTTGGGTTTACCCCCCCTGGATCCACGTCACTGCTGGGCCCACACTGTCCCCAGCAGTGAGCAGGCCGGCCGTGGGGACGGGGGCTGTGTGGCCTCCTCATGGCTCTGGTGACGAGCTCCATGGCCGTGCCATGGCCGTGTGCTGGGCCTCTCCCCACCCTGAGCAGCGTGGTGGTAAGGTGGGCTTCTCTGGTGGTCCACCTCCACCTCCTCTCCTGTGAGACCAGCAAGCTGTCTCCTCTGAGGAGACAGACACTCCGCCATGTTCCTGCCTACGTCTTCTGCTCCATTTCCTTCCCCTCCACCAACGGCCTGGGAGTCAGACACCGAAACGTCGCTGCTCGGCTTCAGGCCTCGACGCCTCTCCTTGCAAAGCGTCTCCAGGCCGCTGACAAAAAGCCCCGCCAGCAGCCTCCGCACAGCCTGCTCCATTTTGCCATTTTCCCTCCCTAAAACCTGCAGGAACCGAGCAGAGCAATGGCAATGTGGTTTTGCTCGAGGGAGGACAGGAGGTGGGTTTTGTCTAGTCTGGAAACATATTTTCACTTCTTCCCAGTCATTTATTGTTCTTCTTTTGGCACCAGAAGAACATACTTTGGACATGAATTTCTCTGTGGGTGTTACATGGGAAATTAATCTCTCTCCAAGGCATACACGGTCCGGGACAGTTTTGAAATACGTGCAAGCGGATGGAGAGGGAGGGAGGCCATGGAAACGAGGCCACTCCATGGGGCAGGCCGGGGCTGCACGCTCACTGCGGGGTGAGGGACGCTGCCCATGGCCGGGCACAGGACGAGCTGCCTCTGCTCACCTCAGCCACGCCAACCCCGACCTGCACAGGCCTGGTGACACAC
Organism: Anas platyrhynchos; assembly: GCF_047663525.1. NCBI lineage: Eukaryota > Metazoa > Chordata > Aves > Anseriformes > Anatidae > Anas > Anas platyrhynchos. The sequence continues at coordinate 15,251,916 of NC_092598.1, read as the reverse complement.
TCGTGCCATCCCCCACACCCTCATCCTGTCCCCCATGGCTGCGAGCATCCCCAGGCATGAGGCACGAAGCAAGCAAGCTGTGGGGAGGGAGGGGACGCTTCACCAGCATGCACCGTAAGGTCTGCCGCTGCTGTAGGCTTGATTTGCCAGCAGAACATCCTGCATCAGCGTTGCCTGCTCCCCTCTTCCCTCCTCACAGCATGATTTCAGTCTCGTTATTTATTTTTACGATGCAGCATATTCCATTTACATGGCAGCTAAGTATTATAACCAGTTTGAAGTGCCCCTATGCTAGCTACTCTTAAAAATAATAAAAACAGTAAAATAAAAGTTGTAGAACTTTGATCCAAAAGCTCAAGAGAACCATGAAAAGCTTTACTCTTTTTTTTTTTTTTGTTCTTTTTCCTGAATTAGAAAAGAAGCAGAAACATATCAAACAATTGTTTTTTATATAACTTCTAATGAGTCACTGCAAGGCATTAGACACCACCATACACATAGATATTTAGGCACTCCTCTGGCTCAAAATTATGCTTTATGCAAACAAAAGGCCTCTCACTACAGATTTACACAATAGGTTTACGCTGAGCCACTACGATCTATCATGTAACTGAGTGCTTAATGACTCTTTAATTTAAGGATTATTGACACAAAAGATGTAACAGCTGCTTAAGAGTTACTACACAGCAGCAGCTTTCCAAAAAGATATCACTCCATCATTTTTGTATTTTCTAAACTATCCAAAGACACTTACATTCATGGCAGTGACTTGAAAGATGGAAAAATTCAAGGGGAAATAAATTAGAATATACTTGACCTCAGTGAACTAGGAAAAATATAAATTTAAACACACTTGGTTGAGAACAGATTTGTTTCTATTTATTTCTGACATGCCAAGAAGCTTATTTTATCTGAAGAGAAGCCTTCCAGACTAAGACCCTGTATTTTACATTGAAGGTCAAAAATTATTTTTTTAAGCAAAGTTAAGCCCCTTGCAAGAGTCACTTGGGTTGCAACTGACAGCACATTAAGCACAAGTGGTAAGGAGCACCGCTGAAATAACAGAAACTGGACAATATAGGAGAGTTTGTTAGGGTTGTTTTTTCCCCGCATGCGCTTGCGTGTATACATATATATATTTATAAACCCTTTAACAATGAATATTCCTGCTGCCAAGCATTCAGAGACAGGGCTGATTTCCTTTCAAGTAATTGATGTAGGCTTTCTTCAGTATCCAGTCCAGACAAGTTCTCAAACGTGAAGCAGGAAATCACACCGTCAAAGGAAAGCTGAGCATTCCTGCCACACGGTCCGGGTCAGCCCCTCAAAAACACTAGATTTATACTACTGCTGCCAAAAAAACTTGCATTTCCATGCCCTCCTGTTGCTAAGATAAAGGATGTTTCCTACTGCCTCAGAATGCCGTCCTCATTTAAAACTCCAGCTATGTTCTGACAAAACATGCTGCTGTCACCCCAAATTGAGCAAATGAGCCTATGTCCTACAGTATAAAGACCAAAAGAGTTATTGAATATCACCCGGGGAGCACAAAATGAAAAGGCTCCCATTTCTTCCTGACCTTTTTGGGCATTTTTTCCTGAAATCGGCCTAGCCCTTCAGCCTTCATTTCTCATTCTGTCTGTGGTAGCACAGGAAGGACAGCTTGGACTTTTCAGTTTCAAACAGATCAAGTTTTGTTAAATAACTTTTTTTTCTTCTTCTTCAAACCAGAAGCGGAAGGGAACACTGTGAAGAAAATGGAAACTGGCAAAGAGCTTTAACTTCAAATAGCCTTGTAAGTCAGTGTTGATGTGCAAAACTAATTCTGTTTTTTCGGCATTTAAATATAACCCGACAGTTGCAAAGGGGAGGGGTAAGGGTAGGAGAAGTGTGCTGCAGATTACTAGCCAAGTGCAAAATGCGAAGAAGTGTAGTGTTATGCCTTCTGTTTATCAAAAGCAATACGGCTTAGATTTATTGGCACCATGCTTTACAGAGGAGGCTATATACAAACTTGCACTGGAAAGTCTCAGGAAAGGGCCTTGGACAAAAAGCACTGCTGCACCCCCGGTGTCTGGGAAAACAACTCCTCACCCACGTCAGGAGGGGAAGTTTCCACAGAACAAGAATCCCAAGCTTCAGTAAAAAAGAGATATGCAAATAGCCTCATTCATTAAAAAAAAAGAAGAAAAAAAAAAAGTACCACTGAATATAATGTATCTAAATATTTGTTCAGGGTTAAGTGGTGTTGTCTAAACAAGCAGAAAAGCTCTTTTTTTATGTAGATTTCCTCTGCTGTTAGGAGTGCCAGCTGCATACTTACTGCTTGTTTATTTATATGCTTTTCATTTCCTAGAAATCTTCTGTGTCATTTTTCAGATGCATGGGGTAAGCAATATTCTGACATCGTGTAACTCTATGATCCATATCATCGTCTGTTTGAGCTTTAGCTTACTATCTATTTTTACCAGTCATCATAATACGCTGATGGGAAACTGCACACTTCCCATCCTTAAAGAACAAGACCTGAAACTGGACGGGTTCTTGTTTATCCACTTGTAATTACACCCCACGTGCAAGAGGCCACATTTTCCTGGGGTGAAACGTCTGCCCGTTCAGCACAGCCTGCATCCCAAATGGTTGTTAAGCCTGCTGGCAATGCTGCTTCCTACAGCAACCCAAATTTTGCCTCTCCTTGTCTCTGCGGCTTTCAGCGTTGTCATTACTTGATGCTGTTGGTCCCATGCACAATCCAGAAGCACTTCATAGCTAAGAGGAAGAAAGGATTTCTACCACAAGAAACAACCATTGGTGCACGGGGTCAACAAGCACTACCATTGATGTAGGACCTGGAGCGCTGAAGGGTGTAAAGACGGCTGAAGTGCAGAATGGGATCCCGACCGCCATTAACTCATCGTGCAGGAGATCTATGGGATCACTCAAGCAGAAGGGGAGATCTCTGACAGCTCACTCAAAGGAAGATGAGGGAATGCTACCATATTGAATAGGCATCTGGAGGGGAGGCACCTCACTCTTGTCCTCATCCTGGTTGAGAGAAAGCAGTTCTATGAAACGAGCAAGAGCTGAAGAATTCCAGAGAGGGATTTTTTTTTTTTTTTTAGGGGGGTGGGTAAAGGCTTTTAAACATAGCATATAAAATTTCTTTTGATCCTTTAAGAGAATATTTAAAGGCGGACACTCAAAAACCTACCAGCTTTACCTTATACAGTGATCTCAGAATCTCACGAGAAAATACACGAAAAGTGATACAGAACCTTGTGTTACTGCAAACAGAATGGAAGCATTTACGGGCAAGTCTGGCGTCTGCCACAGTCTCAGTTCATTATTGACTAAATGACTGCAGATACGTAAAAAATTAACAAAATTTCTACTTAATGTCTGTCCTTGTGCAACACCAGTATTCAAGTGCTACATTCCAGAGAAAAAGCCACTCAGGAGCCCCTTCTGAAGACAGCATTTAGTTCATGATTTTTTTTCCAAATCTATTGTTTGCATGAAGCTTTTTCCAGCTGGTTAGTCACAGCAAACCAAGACAGCCAGTAATCAAGGACAACTCTACCTGATGAAGGATGGGCCCCTCTTGGTGGGCCCCCCTCTCTCAACAGCCATTTGTTGTTGCTGAAATTACATTTTCTCCTGAAATAATCCTGGAGCCCCCAGATAGCAGAACACCAAAAGGGAAAAATTACTATTCAGCCTGTATGAGACCTTCGTGCTCACATCAATAGCCAGAACAAAGAGACAGACCAAACCAAATGTTTGAAAATGAAAATACAACTTCACAAGCAGAAATGACCCCTAAACTCCCCCCATATAGAAGCCCCAAGTCATCGGCAAAACTTCTGTATAGTTTCACGCGCAGAACTTATTTTCCTTTACCAGTGCTGTTCACCTTTACTTGCATAAATAGCTCTTCTCCTTTCTTCTGTGGAGGAAAGCAATCTACCATGCCCAGGTGGATTTAATAAGGGAGGTCTAATACTGGAGGTCAAAGAATATGAATGGATTAAAAGATTAGGGAGAAGAGCATGAAGGCTTTCACCTTTACGGTTCCTGTTCTGAATTCGTCTGATGTCAGCTGTGAGTGAGCAGTGTAACCATCAAGGAGCTGTGGCTGCATGGAAATCTTTCCTTCAGCTTCGAGGAGTTACAGTAAGGGATCATTAAAAGAAATAAGTCTGAATATTTTGAAAATATTTACTGAGACTGCCTCTCATTATCAAGCCCCATATCTACTTTTCTGTTTCTTCATATTCCACCACCATAAACACCACGGTGGCTTTACAGTTAAAAAAAGAAATCCCAGACTCTTCACTATTAAATTCAAATTTACCAGCTACACCATCTTTTTTCCCATTACTTCAAATCTCTTATATCAAACAGATACCCCTATCCACCACTTTCTGTGCAGTTTCCTGTTACTTGAGGTGTTCGTCATGTACCAAATTACACTTATTATGAGTGGTAAACTGCAAAACAAAAGCAAAAAAAAAACAAACACACACACAAAAAAAGCACAATCTGGTAAAATTTATTCCTGTAGTTTTCGTGATCATACCAGTCCACAGTAGCCATGGACTGCAACTTAACCTCCCCCGGGATTTTGGCAAAAATCACGTCAAAGTGGTTCATTATGGCATTACCAATGACTAAAAGCGCAGCAGGGTTTTACCACGCTCTTGCACATAAATTCTCAGCCATCTTTTAAGACACAGCTCACTGCTTCAGCTCCACAAGTTATGCAGAAATAGTCTTTTTTTTTTTTTTTTCACTGCTGAAGTCCATATTTTCACTTTCACATAGCCAATTGGGAATGCAACCAGCAAAGTGCTTGAGAAGTAAATCAGACATACATTTGGGGTCCTGTCATGTAGGAAAGGAGGGAGCTCAACAAGTAGCACGCTGTTTCTACATATTGGAAAAACACTCAGAAGAGCTGGGTGTCGTATTTGGTTCAGGATTTAAAACCAGCCATGATTGCCTCCAAAATTCCTTCAGTTAAAAAAGCAAGCCGCACAACAGAACCGTCAGCCGTGACTGAGGCTGGTTGAGTAATAAACTCAAAACTACATAAAATGAACCTCATGTTTCCATGGTGATGAATACATCTTTCTCTTCAGAGTGTCTTGTGATGTAGAAAACATTCCCCAGTACTATTTTGGTAGTAATCTTTCTCATGGAAAAATCACCATCTCGGACAATACTAATGAAAATGCCAACTTGCATTAATTTTAGGATGACCTTGATAAATTGGCAGGTGAAGATGAAAGCAACGCAGTGCCCAATGGAAAAGTAAATCAGTGAAGATACCCACTAGTGACACACATATATATTAAAAATTAAATAAATAACTAACCACAAGGCTGGTGGCTGCTAAGATGAACGTGCAGAACTGTTCATCTGCTTTACCTCTCCGATACATGCTAGTAAATCCATTTTTGCCTCAGTAAGCTTCCTCGACAGTGAGAAGATTTAAATCTTCTCAAACAGATACAAAACGTATCATCTCCTTAGGCTAGCCTTGCTTAATGGCAGTGAGGCATGGCCAATTGCAGCCACTCTTAACAGGAGATATTTGACAGGTATAAGAGCAGGCATACATGTATACTGTAGGAAAGGTCCCAAAGCTCGCCTTCAGTCACGAGGCTGCTCTAAGGGTACGAACTGCTAAACTCTGTCACCATCACTTAACTTACTGTGGTCCTTAACGTGGTACGGTGTTCTGTTCGGAGTGGAAAAAAGAAAAAAAACCTTCTTAAGGGTACTTGCTTGACTATGATCCAGGGACACGTTTCTGAAGGAAAGAACCTGATGGGACAAAGACATACCGCACTTCATTCAGCGTGCATGCTGCGCGTGGCAGTGCAGGAGCCGCAGTCACAGACCCTTGTGCCAGCATCCACGAGGGCTTGGCGCTGTGAGCTCGAGGCAGCTCTGCTGCACCTCGGCACAGGAAGATGTTCCCCAGGCTCCCTCAGTAAGCAAATTTACCTGTCCCACTCAGATGGGAGAAACGAGGCATCTTAACTTGCAACCAGACCGAGAGAGTGTTGGCTACAGAAACAGAGTGAAGATTTTGATTCAAAAGGCACGTAAGCACAAGTGTCATTTGAAGCACGTAAGCAGATGCTAATAGGCCTGCTCAAGTGTTCAGAGCGACACATATGCATAAGCACTTTCCTCAAGAAAAAACCTGCAGATATATCTGACTGTTTTACTGACACTGTAACTGCATTTAGTTAACAGACTCAGATATGTTTGGGGCTGCACTTCTTAGAGCACAATCATCTACCAAATGCATATTGGGAGGATGATTTAATCAGAAAGAACTCGACACACTCTGAAAACAGAAACGAAATACGCTGCTTTTGGTATAAAATTGTCCTTGCAAACATCTAAATGACACAAAATGCTAACTAGCTGTGAGTAGGTCGCAGGTATTTGTTGTGGATATAATTCATATTCAGAAATCCTCCAGTGATTTTCTTGAAAAACTGGTTGAGATTTGACTTCTCTCTGTGTCAACAGAAACTGTGCCCTACACATTTCATATTCTTCCTTTCTGTTTTATGCACTAAATCTGAAAAATATTCAGCAGAATAGTGCTGTTCTGATACATTTCTAATTTAACAAGCAGCAAAGCCATACGGGCTAGAAATAAAAGATTACCTTAAGGAAAGACATGAGAGGGAGCCAATTATTCAAAGATGTGTCAACATGTGCAAAGTTTATGAAAATGATCGGCATTACATCTGAGTCAGTCCTGACTTTATATGGGTTACTTTTTTATTCCCATTGCCTTAGAAAGCTATTTGTTTTTTTACAGAATTAATCTTTCTGTTTAGCCAACAGTCCATAAATGTGCCATTTTGTTATTGCAGATTAGGGAGAAATGCACACGGTATTAGACAAACACAGCAAGAGGTAATCCAAGTGATATACTTGGTCAACATGCAACAACAGTGAGGTTGCTTTTTCTCTTGTGATCTCTGATAGTCAAGAGAAGTTCTCTTTTTCCTATAATCATGAATCTAAAGCCACCGACTACGTCAAGCCAATTTTCGGCATGTTCTTAGAGTTTCCTCATGACTTGGCTCCAATATTCAAACACTCATTAAATTGTTACGAGTATTCGTATTAATTAACATTCGGGTCTTGCAAGAAAATGGGTGATCCGGAAAAAAAAATCAGGTAAAACGTTTAAATTTACTAACTGACCCCAGATCTCAGTAGAAACAAGCAAGATCTAGTCCTAGTACTGCCCTTGAATAATGTCGCATTCAGCATCCTAAGAGTATTGCAATTAAACCACAGTCTAATTAGAACACAAAAGACTTTTTGGTAATGAATCTTGCTGGCAAAGAGCATCTTCAACACTTACTTCACAAACAATAGCAGTTGTCGAGGGATGCTAAACAAATTTCAGAACTGGGTCTTTTCACGGCAATTTGGAATATTTGAGATTTTGGTCTTTGGTCCTCAGCGTCAGCTAGTTATTTATGTTCCCAAAATGTACTAATGATCTCTAAGCAAACATGCACCATTTAAAAAATTTGCCAGTGTGCCTGTGATTACATATGGCTTTCCAAGGGAAGCCTGGCCTATCCCTTTCTGACCTATTTTCCTCCAGTTCCGCTTCTCTGTCCTCTCAGCTGAGTGCTGGAAGCTGCCTTAAGTGGGATAAAAATAACAATAAAAACCCAGCGCCTACAGCAACCCTCAAGCTACAGAAGGTGAAAAGAATTACATTCTTAATTCACAAGACTCTTTTTACATATAATCATTCCTTTTAGGTAAAGGTCAAGTTACAAGATTTTTTGCATTATGCATAGTGATTTCCATTTTGGCTTATTATTCGGTGGTATAAAATTTATGATGTCAGATTTCATGACAGTTAAACCTGAGTTTGTTCTATTTCAGAATGACATCTGGGTGTAGAGAATAACAAAGCTTCTACATTAAAATGGCCTCACATTTTTAGGCCAGCTCCTATGAAAGACATGAGAACAGCAGATACTTCAACAGATGTTCAGAAAAATATTTTACTTTTCAAGTGCTGCTGAACTAAAAGGGGTTAGAGTTGCATAATGGGAAATGAATCATTACAGTCAATCATGAAAAATATTCAATTGTTTGGAATCAAAGAGTTTGGAAAAAACCTCTTATTTCAGTGCTATTGCAAGACATTTTATATTCAAAAGCAAATAATCTAAGAAAACATTCAATGCTGCTGCTTAATCCACTTATGAGAAAAAACAGGTTCTTCAAGGAAATAAATGTATAAAAGCACATGTTTTATTTGTTAATGCGTGTAGCAGATAATGATTTTTAGCTGACAGTACAATTCTTCATTATGACAATGCAACATCCTTAGTGAAAATTGAGTAGTCTTAAGGTGTTCTGTGCTGTTCATTCATGCAAAGAATTCTTGTCAAATATTTTAATGAGAAGAAAAGTATGGCAGTCGAGATTAAAAGTCAAGGTGACCTTTAACTGTGGAAAACAGTATCTACATATCACCTTACATTTTTTTTTAAGGTCATCACTTCTCTCTTGAAGAGTCATTCCTTAAATGGGAAAACGCCGTGCATGGAAAGAGCTAACTAAAAACTGTCCTCAGCTCAGAATGAAGCTCAACGTTACACCTACTTTAAATCACACACATCCTTTGGAATAGACCTCAAATGCTCGTTGTGGTGTCTTCAGCAAAACGAGCAAGAAAATTGCACGTTAGGAAAATAGTGGATGTACACCCACCCCATGCTTCAGTAAAGCAATAGAGTGATGTCCTACAAGCTGTCACTCCTCTCTAGGAAGAAAGGCAGGGCTGAGGCCTCTGGCTCCAGGAGAAATGGAGTGACCTGCTGTCTGCTGTCACACTCCAGGCTGCACAGGTTAGTTGAGCAAATACTCTGCTCCTTGCAAGTCATGCAAAGGTTCTGCTGCATGAATAAAATCCTCCACCCTCAATCTGGCCTTCAACAAGTACCAGAACAGTTTGGAAACATCGTTCTGGTTACTGGAGGTGAAATACAAACACGTCATCAAATACTGGTGTTTCACTATGTAGTTTTACGTCTACTCAAAGTAGCTGTGGCCAAGGGGCAATATCTGTACTGCAGCCCCCTCCCCTCTGCTAGAGACCCCCCGAGACCCCTCTCGCTGCCCCAGGCAGGATGCCAGGTCTGGATGCCAGCCTGCATTTGTCCCTTCTGCCTCCCAGACATTTTACAACGTCCATTTACCCTCTACAACTGGAAGAGGTAGCAAACCTGAAAGAAGGACAAAGTCCTAGAAAGCCTTAAGCTGTTAAAAAGAAACTCAACAAATAAATAAATAAATGAATCTGTGTGGGTACAAAAAGAGGCATCATGTGGCAAGGGCACATTGAAAGAGACCTCAAGGCTGGTCTTAAATATCATGGTGAACCTGCTCTCTCATATACGTATTTTGTCTCTCAATTTATTCACTTATCTCTCATCTTCGCTCACTTCCCCGCACTGGAAGCAGTTTGGGTATAACATGACATTAGGGCGGCGATAAGGCGTTCAGATCAGCATTGGTTTATGTCCAGCCGGCTTGGCATGAGCTGCCCACCAGCACAGGCAGAGGAATGAATGTTTTCTTGTATCTGTCCACAAAGATACATTCTTAGTTATATATACTAAGAAGATTACTCACAGAGAATCATTAATCATCTTTATCACTACCAAACATAGTATCAAGCACATACAAAAATGTGTTTCCTAATTGCTACTATGGAGACAAAGGAACAGAGGAATGGAAGATGAAAATAAAGTACCAGGTGTCAATTCTGCTGAAAAATTGTACGTGAAATAATTTAATTAATGGGTGATATCATTTATACAAGGTTCTAAGTGAATCTTAAATAATGATAATACCCAAACACAGTAAATCAGATTTTAAAATTGCCTAAGAAAAATATTGTGGATAAAGTTGCCAAAACATACAGTAATGGGATGAATCTATTAAAATATGGCAATACTGGCACTGCTTTGAATCACAGCCTGAACTTGCAACAGCTCTAGACTTAACAGATTCTTTATAGATTGGTGTTCTTCCCCATTAAGTTTAACCACTTATCCTGAAGACCTGTTTACTGCGTACTGTGTAAATAAATGACTGAGACAATCCACATATTTTTTCTAAGTACTAAAAACTGATTAAATAAAGTGAACAAAGATACATCATATGTTAATTATTTCATATATGTAACGTATATAGAGACCTCTCACATTTTGGGCAAATGAACTTACTGTGTCTTTCAGGAATTTCCAAAGAGTTTAATGAAAATCAGATTTAAAAACGTTATGCTACTTTCATTTAAAAATATTTTAACACTTACTGGTTGGTTGCTAACATCTGAAAAACAACACATCCTGCAACTACTAATCCTAAATACTCTCCTCACTGAACACACAACTGTAATTAATACACTAGTCCACTATTTTACGTTTATTGAAAAGTGCACAAAATTCCTTTTTTAGCCACTGAGGAGACTTGGCACCGGCTATAAAAGATTTATTGATCCAGTACTAACTAGAGTACGTCACGACTAGCCAAGTGCCAAACAGTGCCTTTGCACCAGATTGTGATTTACAAGTAAGGAAAGGAAACTGGAGTACTAATTAGATACAAAACCCGAGGCTTAAAAAGTTGTGTATTTATAATTAAGGTCTTGCAAAAGACAGAGTCTTTCTACAGTCAAGCTTTTATACCAAAATCTTTTCTCTAATAGAAATCCACACATGCCATTTTCTTTACTAGAATGCTGAGCTCAACTTTAAAGAAACTGTTGCCACTCTCAAAAAGAAGTCATGCACCTTTTGAATTGAAATACTAAAAAGATTTCTTTCATTAACAGCTGATCTTATTTAATTTTGATTTAAAAAAAAAAGTCTACCAACTTTACAATGGTCAGTTCTGAATTTTTGGATCATTTCCCATATTTCTTTTCCACCAGGACAACTAACAAGGCACATAAGAATACTGTTAGTTTTCTTATGTTTTCACTGGAGTTTCTAATTCTAAGACATGATCTTAACCCTGTTACCTTTGGAAATAGATTATGTGGGATAGGTCACACCTCACACAAGACGAGACATTTGAACTGCAAAAGTGAAGCAAAACTGGTCCAAATATCTGAAGGACACATGATGCAATCTTATATTGGATCAAGGCCACTGCATCAAATGAAATCAGCCCGGATAAACCAGAAGTGCCAGCGCTTGGAGGATGACATCTGTTAGCCAAGCTACATGCTAACAGTCAGCAGGCTTAACCCGACGACACGTGAGAGATTTCATCACTGAAACAACCCAGGTTCCCAGAGCTTATTCTGGTAGATAATAAGGGATTTACCACCACATCGGCTGGTACGAAGGTTGCGAGTGAGAGCAGCAAGCTTTTCCAGAAACACCTACTGACACTGCAGTCACTTTGGATCCAGTTTCTAAGGCACAACCCCGAGGCCGATGCCCATCAGCAGCTCGGGTGAAGTGATAAGCTGAGTCAGAAACTGAGTCATGAGAAAAGGGATACAGACAGCGCAAAGGAAGGGGAAAAGCCAGATTTATGATTTAAGCTAGTTCAGGTAGTGGAAGGCGCATCACACATCTATTCGAAAGGCAACGTGAAATTGCTCTGCAGTACTTACAGCTTGTAGAATTCACTACCAACATACACCCGTGTTTTCCAGGGGTCCAGCTCCACAAGATGTGAGTCAACAGCCAAATAATGTATAGCTTCATTTCAGCCTTTAGGTAGACAAAGCCTGTAGAAAATATAAAACGAGAAAAAGATGTATAATTTAATATCGATGGTTACTTGAAATACACCAATTATGTTAAATACACTTATAACAAGGCACACTTCCACATTTGGTGTCTATTTAAAACCTTATTAAGAGCAAAGGACACAGAAGAAACAGTCTGTTTGATCTGTTTTGAAGCTATGGGAATAGGAAACAAGTTTTCCTGCACCGTCTCCCAGGACCATCAAACAGTCCTTTCTTACATGAATAAACACACAGCCATATTCGAAACCCTTAACCTACTGCTCACAGAGAAATCCCACTTGTAGGCACAGTTGTTTATTAAGACTAACCTTAGTTCATTTTCCAGTCATATTTCAGAGATAAGCAAAAATTATAGAAATAAAAATGTCTAGCAGGTAGTTTCATTTGCCTCTTTTATTACAAATCCATATTCAGATATGTTAATATAAAGATGTACAATATTACATAAAGGGCACAAAACCTGACATTGTGACACTGGTGGTTGAATGGTTCGCTCATTGTAGCAGCTCTTATTCAGCTATTTTCTAGTGCTCTCATCAGTCTTTTGTGTGAAAGTCTTTGGTGAGAGTCAAGTCTGAACTGATAAGGCCTTGGAGACATAATCACTGGCCTTCATTTTCCATTGACAGCACTGCACAGCCAATTCACAAACATTTTCATATTAATATTGAGCAATTTCCCTACATTCTAATCCATCAAAGTAGGCTATTAATCCTTTCCCCCGCACTGTTCTCTATTCAAATGCTAACAATTTTCTTCTCACAAGCTAAAACATTTGTCCTACAGCCACTCACACAAAGACACTGTATTGTCAGCAGTGATTGATCAGAGTATTAATATGAGGGATGCGATGTAAATTGTATCAACGACACCGCACAGACATGCGGGAAAAGGTCTTTTTTAAAGGATAAACCAAATGCAAAATATAATAATTTCTCCAGGAACGCTCTAAAGCGGGCTGCCCGGTGCATTTTATGGAAATTTATGAAGATATTTAGGGGTGTAAAAGGCTTTTGGCTTTGGAATACAAAACAAACAGCAGGGACGCCCTGCGTGCCGGCACCCGGCGGGGAACAGCCTGCGGCTGGGACTGGCTCGTGGGCTGCTCGCAGCAGGAGAGCCGCCGAGGGCCACTGGCTCTCTAATGCCAAATTTTATACAAATTGAGGAAAAAAAAAAAAAAGACCAGGATAGCCCTTTAAAGGGAAAGGGCTCTCACCTTCCGTGCTGTAAAACCCAACCACTGAGGTCAGAAAGCAGCTCTGCCCCCCAGCCGTCCCTGGTGGCCTCATGGATGGGCAGAGGCCACAGACGCTCCTCACTGGGCAGCACAGCGAGCCTGTGGAAAAGGACACGTGCACCCAACAGGGCACCCCTCGCACCCCGGTTTCAAGCGATTTGGGGTTATTTATTAAAACAAGGGATGTGCAATCTTAAGATGCTTTAGGCCTCCCATGTGCAAGCAGCAGCTTCTGCTGGGATTAGAGAAGCTTTGCACAGCAGCAGAAAGCAGAAGGGGGACGATGGGGCACAGACACGGCTGCGTGAAGCGGATGTGCTGTCTGCAGCAGAGGGGTGAGGACGGGAGGCTGTGGGTGCCCAAAGCTTTTGAAGAGCTGACACATCCTGGCACAAGCCAGGGCAGTTTCGGGGATGCTGCAGTTTTCGGCAGGTCGCAGTGACTCTTGGCACAGTGCTCAGTGCTTCGACCCTGCCGCGTGTGCCCTCCTCCCCGGTGTGTGGGCAGGGGACACCAGCACCAGGCACTGTCAGCACGTCCAAGCAGCAGCTGGGTCTCCTGCCCATGCTGGGCTTAACCCACATCTCTAAACCTCATCCAGCACACAGGCACCGTGGCTCAGCGGGTGCAGGAAGAGCCGTTTGCCTCCCACAGACCTGGGAAGCGGTGGGGGGGGACCCTGCTAGTTGATAAGACGATGACTGATCCATCTAAAATAGTGATTTGCTCAGGAGTCTACACAGAAAATGCAAAAAATGACCCCCAAACTTGGAGAACAACCCCTTTTCTCTGTTTCTGAATGTTGGTGGATGCAGGGAGGCCTGAAAGCTACTGCTGCTTCCCAGGATCAACGTCTTGGTGGCACAGAGCACACCACAAGCACCTCCATTTTTAAAACCTCCATATTTTTTAAGAGCCTGCATTTCTATGCCATGACACCGTGTTTCCACACCACTTACCTTCAGTACATTATATCTTTACAATGAGTAGTTAAAAACATTTGTACTTTAAAGCCACTTAGGAGCTCTTCCAATTACTTACATTAGCATTCTGGCAAACACTCAATCCTTTTCAGTGTTGAGTCAGAGCCCTGAGTCTGCATCAAAAAACTGTCCAAAAAGCAATTTTTCTCTTCTCCCCTCCCAGACACCTGGAAAGGCTACCAGGGGTTCTGCTCCAGAAGAGAAGAGGAGGCACTCGCTGCCTGGTGGAGTCCTCCCCGGGAGGACAGCTTTCAGGCCTCATCCTACAAGGCACAGCGTCCCAACTCCCAGCACCTAAAGCAGCCCAGGAGACGTGGTGAGAGGCCAAGGAAGGAAGCTGTTCTTCCTCACAAAAGCCCAAGGCCAGCAGATCTGTGAGATAAGACACGCGGAGCTGTGACTTTTTGGAGAGGGGTCGAGGAGGAGCGCCCAGCTGCCTCCCTCCATCCGCAGGCCGATGAGTCAGGGCAGTCCCGCTGCAGCCATGAGTCACCGTCCCACGGCACCACCGGGGCGTGTGCTGCAGAGGCAGCCTTGGGGATGAGGTCTGAAACAACGGGCCCTGGCCACTTCGTGCTGCCGAACGTCTCACGGCAATTTTATATAAATAAGGGTGTTTGCTCCACTTGAAATATGGCCAAGATATCAAGGTTAAGCTTCCACTTATATAAATTAAATTGGATAAAGTATTAGTCATTTCCTGTCCCAAGCTGTTATGCATTGTGATGTACATTATGAAATAGTAATTTTCAACCCAGAAATAGATTGACTTCAGTTTTAATTGAAATAATCTTTATTTTGTAATTAATCTATTATGTGCCGGAAGACGGATTTTCTTGGGTTTTGTGCTTGGGCGTTGCTGGATAATGTTTGCTGAAGTGGCTCTCATGCAAAAAATAAAACCCTGAATTACATTACTGTAAAAATCAAGTCTCTTGACATATCACACTCCAATTAAGCAGAAAAGGCAGGAAAAAGAGGTGCCACCTACTAAGGGGTTTCCTCTCAAAACAAAACGCACGCACCAAACTCCCCAAAAACCTAGCAGCACAGAGACCTTCACAGGACATACATTTCACTCCAAAGGCCACGTAAAGATCATGGAAACCTAGATCTGCAGGTTTGTTTGATTCCTTTCACTCCCTGTTCCCACCACATCCAACACTAGGGCCGCGCGTCCCGGCTGCCCTCCCGAGCCCACCAGCAGGTCCCCACCGACCCTCTCCTTCCACCCCAGCTTTGGCAAGTTTCAGGTCACACTTACAAAGGCTTCCTTTAGCTAAACTTGGGTCAAACCCTGTTACTCTTGCTCTTTGATGAAGCAAGGATTTTTTTCAAGGCAGAAGGGGTTCTGTTTTAAACCGTTTGGTGTTTTAATAATTATTTTCAGCTGTGCTGCAAGCGTTCTAAGAGCAAGTGGAATTTACAATCATCTCTGGAGAAAGACTGCCATT
The DNA here is from genome assembly GCF_047663525.1 of Anas platyrhynchos. Classification (NCBI taxonomy): domain Eukaryota; kingdom Metazoa; phylum Chordata; class Aves; order Anseriformes; family Anatidae; genus Anas; species Anas platyrhynchos. The sequence goes on along the minus strand of NC_092598.1, from coordinate 15,236,400 downwards.
AGTAATAAAGAACGGCTTTATCCATTTTTCATATGGAAGTCGCATTCACTTTGTCAGTCTCGAGATTTGACAAAGTATAATTCAGAACAATTCAAGCTCACCTTCCACTGGACTGGGTAATCAGATTAGACGAGGAAACCTCGCAGCAGCTCTCCAGAACTTACTGCACGACTCCTTATGAACCTCACAGCCTATACGCCCCTTCATTTCCTCAGTAATACATGGCTGTCACTTGAAATTGTGTATGCAGGACGTACAACAAAGTCTCACAAATCTAGCTTCAGCACCAGAAGAAACTTGTGATTTGGAAATAGAAGATCATGAGTTTTAAGCTTGCTAATATTTACGAAGGCCATGCAGTTGCTGTACAGGATACAGAATAAAACTCAGAAGCGTGCACGGCTGTGGGATGCTACCAGCGTGTAGACAGCAGCTGGTGTCGTGTTCCTTGACCCTGCTACTGGCAGCATTGTTCCTAAAAGACATTGCCTCTAAGGTGATGTCTCAGCATTGCATTCTTAATTAGTTGATTTTTTTTGCCAGTGGTGCTGCTTCTTAGATATAATACAGTAGATGAAAGACCTTTAAAAATATGGAGTATGACACGGTGTAATTTGGCTAAAAGACTATTTTTTTAAAAAAGACAACCATATGAATTCATTCAGTAGCATGGGAGGTAGAATGACAATTAAAAAAGGCATAGAGAAAGCAGAGGTTTATTTTGAAGTTAGGCTTCCTAGAAAAATAATAATGTATTCTTTTCTATGAGGCTATTATGGAAGATTTTAGCCTAAAAATTAGCATACAGTGAAGAGAGAATACAAATGCAATTAACAGGAAAGAAATACTCACACACTGATATTTGCATCTGGATTTTTGTTGCTGTTTCAGTTTAAAATTTTTCCTATGTTTGTGTTTAAATGTACTTTTGCATCACACATCAAAATATGATAACCTTTCTGATATAAAAGTATCCTGTTATGTGAGTTAATATAATTCTGAGAAGAATGACTTTGACCAATTGGCGTAGTGGCTCACTGCACTAGTGAACAAGGTTTTCTGCATCCAGTGGTCCAAAGTCTGAATGCTATGCAGGCTGAATAAGGAGATGGATTTAAAATCTGTAAATGACAAGTTTGAAATTTGACTGGATCAGACAAAAGATATTATATTTAACACTGCACCCTCTATTTTATTTTTTTTCCAAACTTACTTTAAATCAATTGAACAGAATAATCAAGAAATGGCTCATAATTATCTTTGAGCTGTTCAATTTTTCCTAGGTCTAGAATGGAAAGCATTAAAAAGTGGGTGATAATGATTAAGGTTAAATTTTATCTAAATATACCATAGGAAGATTCTTAAATGATTACAAGATAGAAAGAGTAAAAACAAACAGAAAGAAGTTTTGAAGAACAGCATGTGAAAAGACCGGCAATTTACACAACTTCAGTATTTTATAGAAGGCTAATCAAACAGTACTCAATTTATCTTTGATCCTTCTGAAATACTCCCTAGGGCCTACTCCGGACAGTACTTCAGTGACCTTCTTCCTTGAAGAAGGAGGAGTGTTGCCTTTTACTTTATTTATATTTTAAAATACGGAAAATATCACACCATAATAAAGCAATCAACCAGTAGTCTGTGTGCTCCAGTAACTGGAAAGGATAGAAAGTCAGTGAGTAGATAATTATTCAAGGTCAAACCTTTCTAGTGTGGTGCCAGAAAAAAAGCAAACAGTGAGGGTTAGCCAATACTTCACAAACACTTGTTTAAGGATTTCCTAATTACTATAAGTGGTTCCTCTGGCCCTGGCACTTAAAAAGGCAGCTGTATATGCATGATGTCATCCCTTCTTCCCATTATCTCTGCAGTAAATTTGCAGGATTAAGAAGCAAGCAAGACTAAATAGTCAAAATAATGACGATTTTTTGTGTTTCCTACCATTAAAAATTAATTTCTCCTGTTACAGAAAAAAAAGCAAATTGAACCATGGATGCAATTAACTATTATAGTTTATTTGAACTTTTGTTTTGTCCAAAAATCAGAAAAATGCAATTATCCTTCACAGACTTTTCTGTTTAAAGACCACATGTATGCACAGCCACATCATAGCACCGTTCCTGCTATCTTATAGTTCTAAAGATATAAATCACAAGCTGATCAGCAAAAAAAAAATAAAAATGAAGAGCCTCAAATCTCCTGAAGCACATCACACAGGCAATATTCACCACCCTGCTATGGCTGGGCCAGGGCATTATAGCTGCTCAAGGCAGGAATATAAAATTCAGAGTCTGTAGTTAGGACACTGTGAGAGACGCAACAAGCACAAAGATAGTGTAATACCTGCTCACTGAGACACTGCAATTAATACTCCTGCCCTTCCCCCTGAGATCATTATCAGTCTGTACAACCATGTATGTAGCTTCTTGCTTGGGGCACCACTGGTGAACAGAAATGGAAAACCTGGGTTACAATATCTTTGCTGGCTTCAGGTCTTCTTGATATTCCTCTGTCTAGGCAAACTCATTCTTAGTGAGTTTGTAGCTACTCATTTTTTTTTTTTCCCCTAATTTTTCACTTTTTTTTTCCTGCATACTTAATCTTATAATCCCCACTACAATTTCCTCCCATATTTCATAGACTTTATGTCATCGGTGTACGTGTGAATATCATCAGCTCTCAGACTGGGTGGAGGTCATGCTCAAGGTGGTGCAAATTGCTCAGCCAAGTCATCCTTCAGCACACAGATTAATTCCTCCTTCGTTTCTACCTGATGTGCCAGGGAATCTAACACAGAAGCCACCCTGAGGAACATGAGCACTGACATTAGCATCTCCAAGCAGTCTTACAGAGCTCCCATCTTTGGCACAACTATTTTAGGGTGAATTTTGTCTAAATTCACCCCTGTGTTTCAAGTTGCCAATGTGGCCAGTTTGCCTGGTACAATTCTTCTCCCTCCTGTCCACATCTAGCAGGAGCTGCTGAATGCTGCCACAAATAGTCTGTTTTAATAACATATCAGAAGTTCATGTCAACACTGTAAGCCAATGCATTATGCACTGATATGGCTCAAGCTGCATCTGTCCTGTTGTCTGCAGCTTCAGATATAACAAATGGTCACCAATTTAATTTCTGTACTACACGTTCCCCACCTAGTGAAAAAGCACTCAGTATTTTTCTTGGATCAGGCTTATTTCACATCCTGGAACTAATGATATAATTTCCCAGCTGTCAGCATCTCAAAACATAATGACAGATCTAGGTAGCTTCTACCACGTTCTCTTTTAAATAACTGCTGGTGGCTGGGATCCTCTGCCTGGGACGTTGGTCTTTGTCTCCAGGTGTGCACAGCATCCAGAGGTGGCCACTGTGGTAATGTCTTCCCTAGAAAACACCATTTGGTTTGGGCCTTGCTCGAGAAACACTCTATTTTAGCAGGGGAGATGCTGTCAGCTCGTATTTGAGTACCTTCTAGCAACTAGAAGTAATTCCTGCTTTCCCAAAGCAGTGCTGGCAGGCACGCTCCCACCTGCCCGCGGGGTGCTCCAAGCTCCCGTTACCACGGCGTGAGGAAGGGCCAGAGCCACGATGAGCTGTGACTGCTCAGCAGGCTCACTGACACCAGCAGAAGCCTTTCTGCTGCCTGCAGAGTTTTGGTCAAACCAGAAATCAGTTTCTCAAAGCCAATGACTCATGGCTAAAGAAGGGTTTTCAGAAACAACCCAACTGGCCGGTCCTTACTGCAGTTTATGGCTGCTCCCCTGTTCCTGCTCCTTCAAACAACCAATTGTGCGCCTGCTGCCCAGCCCCGCCACCATCCCAGCCACACGCTGCTTTACGTATGGTGACTTGGCAAAAAGAAAACAACGGGAAATGAACGCAGCCATGTGTTAATATGGAAACCAAGTGCCTTACATGCAGACACACGTGCCGTAAGTGATTACCAGACCCAGCCTGACCTTCTGCACCACGGATACTATCAAACACCATTGGGGCCTGTTTTGACGAGGTGTATGCACAAATCCGAGTAGGAAAATACTTAGGTAGAAGCTTTAGGACATAATGCTCAGAACAACTCCTACTTTTTATGCTCTTTGGGCAAAGCGCCTATCAGCAGAACCTATCAAGACATCCACATGAAGGTACAGAACGGCCTCTGCTCCAGCGGGGCCACGAGGCCTTCTACACTCTGTGTAAGGCAACTCACAGGTGGAGTCTGGTACATTTGAGAAAGAAACAGTAGATGAAATTATGTTTAGAGCCGTAAGACATATAGAGAAAAAGCCACACTTCCCCAATTGCCAGGAGAAAAAAATCCGATAAACAAAATATTATGTGTGTGGAAAAGCTGTAAGAATAGAGACATTCCATGGTCTCATGGTCCCATCGTCTCCACAGTCTCATAGCTCTAGCACCTACCCAGTCTCTATCCTTGACGTCCTTGCTGTGATTTACATCTCTCCAGAGAAACATACCTGAACAAGGCCAGCACCTCCCCAGCCCTGCGGCCTGGCCCCCTGTGGCCCATGGAGCTCTTGCTGCTCGGGGTAGACTGCTCTGGATGTGGCCACGCTGGAGAATGACCACGGGCAGAGCAGGAACGTGCAAGCACTGCACCAGTAAGTACCCGGACCCTCTCCTGCTACAGAGGGGTGGTGAAAAACTGGAAAGCATGGGTGCGAGAAAGCAGAAATCACCACAGCTCACCTCAGACAAGAACTGCAGTCCAGGTACCTTTACAGGGACAATATCTGAAGAGCAAACACCGATGGAGAAAACAGCAAGTGTGTGGATAAAGGAAGTGAGCACAGAAAGAAGGTAAGAAAGAAGGAAGATGACCCAGGAAACCCCGTGGATATGAGAGACATGAGGAGACAGAGACGAAACTTGCCTGAAAAAAAAGCATAGGACATCAAAACAACTCAACAAAAAAAAAAAAGAAAAACGTGGTATCAATTTACATCATTTACCACTAAATAGACATATTTATGGGATACAATTTCTGTTTAAGCAATGCAGCAATAGTCAAGCTCAGAAGAATACAGAAGAAATCACTCCTGCCTGAAGGAAAATACAACTTACTTGTCTAGCACAATTTTGTTCAGACACGTCCGAGGCAGACGAAGGACCAACCCAGGTACCTCTCCCCCCGTGCCGCTCCCCTCGCTTCCTCCCTGTGCAACCCCGACTGTCCTGCTGCAGTGAAACCTTGCCAGAAGCACTGCAGCTGAAGAGCAGGGGAAACCAACTGCCTAACACGCAGACAACACGCCGAGTTGGTTATTAGGAAAAAACAGGTATTTCCCCATGAGTTGGTGTGGAGCAGGCCTCAGAAGAAGTGAGTTTGTTGGTAAATTCACAGCAGTAATTCAGGGTGTACGGAGGGACTTCAGCCACCTCCCAAAGGTCAAGAACAGCATAACCAAGGGCATAAAACACGGATGACTTATGGTGCACAAGTGGAAGTAAGAAGAGCCCACCCTTCCACACGGAGCAAAGGAAAGGGAAAGTTTTATGCTGTAGCTCATCTTTGCAAACCAGCGCCTTGTCAACCCCGCATCCAAACTGTTCAGCTTCTCCTTTGCCTTCTCTGGCTTTAGTGCAACATGTCCTAAAGAGACACACCATCACTATCTGATATCTTAATGGACGCTGTTTTGGCAGAAAATTATTTAATCAGGAAAAATCCCTCGCCAGACACTGGGAGCAGGACGGGCAGCATTAGCTTAGCTGAAAAATAACCACTCCCAGCACCTCTCATGAAATAAGCAGATTCTCAAATTATACAGTCCCTGCCATAACAGTAATAAAATAACAAAATTAAGGGTTTTTTTATTTATAACTAAATGCTTTCTTCTACCTTTTATAATGTCCACCTCTTAGCATAACAAAGCTTTTCATAGCTTACTAATGGCTCCCTGTCACTAGTGCTGAGAACTATTATCACTGCTCTGCCCCTTCACATGGGCCTTTCAAACATCACTGTTTCACTTAATTCTTTCACCTCCTTCAGTTCAAATGCAATAAAAACCTTTCACTGGCTGACAACTAGAAAGGCAGAACAGCCTCCAACTGCTGTATAATTCAGGAGGGCTCTTTCTCATTTTAATTGGCTGCCTAATTGGAATGTTTATGGGTTCTGCGATAGCTTGGGATGAAAAGGCAGGGTGAGCAATTATGTGCTCAGCATTCCTATCTGGCAGAGTTAATAGTTTTTTTTTCCTTTTTTTTTTAAAAAAAAAAAAAAAAAAAAGAAGCTAAAGTTCACTGGAATGCCATGTTTTTGTTCTCTAAGAAATACCTTGATTTGAAACAATGTAATCCCCAAGTCAGAAATTATGTCAAGCTGTGCTTATCCAGTAGCAAGTTTGAGCTTTTGGAAGCCTCTTTGCTCCTTTTTGATGTTAGCATAACATGAAGAACAGGAGGCTATCTGGTGGCTGTCAAGTTTTTAACTGCTTGCTCTCTCACTGGCTGGAGATAAGATGTAAGCAGAGCACTTGATGGACTTGATTAATTCTCTGGAACGAAGGTTTGTCTTTCTTGGCTCGATGAATGACTTCATTCTAGTAGATGAGGTCACCCAAGTCAAGGCAATAAAGTTTCTGATATTCACATGAAAGCTAGTTTTCAAAGCTGCCAGCCCCTAAAAAAGGGAAACATGAGTGTTTTCTCATTTACCTACATTCTAGTGGCAGCATCCAGCCTGCTATCCTATCCATCCTCTCCAGCACAGGGCTGCGTTTCAGCTGAAGAGCAGGTCTATCACAGGACTAGACTTAAGGAAAAAAAAAAAAAAAAAAAAAAAGACGTGCTTTGTTTGAAGAAACAAAGATTTTTTGCAAAGTGATTTGTCAAAATGCCAACAGGAAGAGAAAAATTACTTTCCAGCCTGAGTAGCACAGTTGCACTTTCCTTGCCTCCCTGTGCTGCTGCTGTGATGTTCCAGCTGTGAACCTCTGGGGGCAAAGAACATCTCTGTGCTCCTTCTGTATGGTGCCACTGCAGTGGTCTGCTCCGAGCCAGAGAACCTGCTGGTAGTTGTAGTTTTAGGGGTGTGTTTATGGACCATCCTTCCCAAAGCAAGCCAGCCCTCTCCACCTTCCCTTTTAATAAATACCATTTAGCTCAGAAACAGTAAAAACTCATTTAAACAGATCAATTACTTTGTAAATATCAGAAATCTTCTCACAACTGTCCATACAAAGATCTTTATTAATCTTGAGAAACTATCATTTGCAAGGTATCGAAAGGTAAAAAGTACAAGATTAATAAAGGTCTTTGTAAGTGCTCATTATGGACGAGAAATATGATAAGCAACACTTTTTGTCCCAGCGAACCCATGCAGCAGATTTCAGACTAATCTGATGTAGGGATTTCTTATTTTCAGCTAACCTGAAACTCCTTGTTCTGGTACGGGGGATTCTAACTCATTCTACATTCCTCCTTTCCAGTTAAACTGTGTCACTGCCACCAACAGAACGCTCACAATCCCGTAGATTATTAGGATCGTTACTTCAGCATTTCCAATTTATTTCTGGAGCAGTGTCCTCACACACACTTGTGTCCCCATCCTGCAGCTCTCCAGCATGTGCAGCCCCTGTCGCAGCATGGGGCGGACGAGGAGCATCCACCCCGGGCACAAACACACTGCCAATGCCAAACCAGGCGGATGCACGAGGTCACTGCCAGCAGATGATACCCCACAAGAAAAAAGGGCCCCAATCCACAAAGATTTGGGGGCACTGTGGTCTTTTTCTAACTGCTTTCATAGGCACCATGGAGAAATTAGAAGGCGGTTTAAATGTTCGCATTAAACTATGGAGCTAGAATTTTACCCCAGGTTTTTTTGCCATCTGGAGTCTGAAAACCTGTAGAAGCAATGACTTGTTTAAAAGGTCAGAAGTCTGCACCACATCAGAGAGCCCCATTCTGCACAGAACATACTTAGGAAATGTTGATCTGGTGCATGCCAGAAGGGATTTCTAGCCACAATAGCTCCCAAGAAGTTCTCTCCAAAGGACTCATTTTCAGATTCACATGCATCAGCTACGAGTCCAGCGATACAAAAATAAAATATGACAAGCTGTATCCTTGCCAGATACAGACTTACTTAACTTATAAGAGGCCAATTTAGCAATTAAATAAGAAGTCTTTTAAATAAGGTGTCAGGTAAACAACACCCACCCTTCAGCTAATCTTTGTTCACGTTGACTTACAGATTATAACTTGCTGATATCAAAGAATATCGCAGGAAAAATCTGATTGCTCAAGATGTCCATCTCGTTTTATGGGAAGAGGCAATTCAGAGAAACCCATGTGTTTGGTAAGTGTCCAAACATGTGGACGCTTATGCAAACCAACAATTCTTTGAAGTATGCTGCTTTCTAAAATCCAGGCCGAAACCTAAAATTTAATAATCAACAAAACAGGCAGAGCTAAGGCAGAAAGTCTCTGCTCAACTCTGCAGGACTGGGATATAAGAGGAGGCGTCTCTCTGAAGTGACATTATATGCCCAGATGTCTTGTAAGAGAATAAGGGTCTGTCTTAAGATGGCCTGTAGACCCTATGAACTTCCTTGTTTCGTGACTTTAAAGCAAGAAGAAAAATAAATAATGAAACATATTAAAGTCATTACTGTAGCTGTGTGCGCCTCGTGAAGATTTGTTGCTTTTTAGTTGTTATTTTTTTTGAAAGCTCCAACCCTTGAAAAAAGTACCTAGTGAAATTAAGGGCAGCAAATCTATGGTGAGATACAATTTTTATATACTACCAAATTTACATGTGGAACTCATTGTCACAAGATATTGTTAAAGCCAAGAGCTTAGCAGGATTCAAAAAGCTTAGACGTTTATGTGAATAATAAGAACATCCACCGTTAGAGTGGAAAGGAAAAAGACATTTATAAGTGATACTAAAATTCATACTTGAGGGCATAAGCCAATTGCTAGCTGCATTGGTTTAGGAACAAAATCTCCCAAATGACACTTTTTCCGTAGCTGTATATTATAGGTTTTTTGTACCTTTCTGCGAGCACCGGTGTCAGAGACTATCCAAGGCTGACCCAGTCCAGCAGGTGTTATGCTCCTAACCTGAAACTCTTTTTAATTTAAAGCTGTCATGAAACATTTTGAAAATACTGCTTATTCCTCAGCTAATCCTACAGCACTTGGCAGCTTTGGTAATGGATATTCCACAGCATATAGGGTGCATAACCACTAATAGGGTGCATAACCACCCTCTTCTTGGTATATCCACCAAGAAGAGGGTGGTTATGCACACTATTTTCTCATGTCTTGTGCCAGGACCTGTTCTCCTTTAAGTGGCATCAGCCTCTGCAGGTCTGTATGTGCATTCCACCCCAAACAAAACACTCTTCTCCAAAACCTCCGAGTTTTGCAACACCACTGAAAAGCCTCATGATGTGGAGTGTGAGATGCCACTCCCAAATCCGAGCAGTTTAGAGAGTGGGAGTGTTGAAGGAATCTGCAATTGTAAGCAAAGAAAAGCCTTAAGAGAGCTGAGGACTGACACTACAAAAAGGTCAAACGAATGAGCTCTGCGAGGCCATGAATTTATTCACTTTCCTCCATTAAACACTTGATAGGCATTTATATCTCTAATGATCCGGAAATACGGATCAACAACAAACACAGCATTTGCTACTAATGTGTGTGTGTGTCTATATAAATAATATATAAATATACACATACATACGCAATGGGAGGAAAATTGGCCACCTTCCTTTCTCCATAAACTTTGCCTGTCTTATTCAAACCATCATAGCTTGATCTCTGATGATGTTTATTAAGTTTAAATATTGAATAAAATGATTTTTCTGCTTGGAATAAAATATCAGGAATGCGATAACATATTCAGAAGAAAAGTCAAAATGACCCTTAAAAAAGAAATGCATAAACTCCTAGCATTGAATTTATGCTACTTAGCATCACATTAAAAATATTCAAAATATAAATCAAAATTCAAGGGTATAACTTATATTCAATTTCAAATTTATGGCATTTTAAAATAGGATGATTTCCTCAAATGTGCAATAAATTTGGTTTTGTGGAATTGCACATGCCACCTTATCATGACAGTTGCTTTATCTACACAGTCCACTGAAGCCTAGTCACTTTATATAATCTGAATTCACAAATCAACTGTCGTCTTCACTTCACTGATTCATTGCTGATGGGCCTTTCACAAGGTAAAAAATCCTTTCCAAGTTGACAAGAGTAATAAATGGAGAGGTGAGAGCTGCCTCTCCATCCTGCTGTTCTATTGTACTGCCGATAGTGACACATGGCAGAATAAGCTCATAAACCAACCTCATCTTTTGACCTCTGCGGAGTAAACGGAAACAGAGGGGCGTTTATGATGATGACTGTATTTAATGACCAATAATGACTAGATAAACCTCTGAAATCTAACTAGCCCAAACGGCAGATTGAAAAATGAGGCAGTTTGGGTTTTAGTGGGATGCAAAAATGCTGAAAATTCAGCTATGAAACTTTCAGACCAGTCCAGAGTACTGTTCAGCAGCAGCAGTTTATAACGTACTTAACACAATCATATGCACACAAGAGCAATCCTGAAAAAGACTAATGAATAAATTGGATTTTTTTTTTTTTAATGTTCCAGACTGCATAGAAACAATGCACAAACCAGCACCTGAACTAGGACAGGATGACATTCCAGGAACAAACTTCTTTTTTTTCCCTTGTAAAGTGAGGAGCATTTCTTTGATCAACACTGCTCAGGAGAGAAAGGGCGGATGAATTAAAAATAACAATTGTTTTGTAGTATCCACAGCATAAACATCATACTGAATTTTGATTTATTAATAATGTCTTCTTAGGAAAAAACACTACTGACTGAGCTTCAGCTACCTCATCCTTTGCCTTCTCTGCCGAGGGCAGTGGTGTGCGGCCCAGTGAAGGACATGCAGCAACACCTGGAGCTGTGAGCTCGGGCTGTGCTATTGCCTCGTCTGCAGTATCAGCTAGGTCCCACGGTTAGACAGCACCTATGCTCTGGAAGGCAGCTCAACAAGCAACTTGTGATGCCCATTTGAAGTCCCAGAATACAAACCTGGTATTCCTTGTCCATACACCTAATAGGAAGAAGCTTTTCACCTGTCCATAAATGCAAATTAATACACCATAACAATGAAGGCTTCTTACTTCTCCTCTACTAAGATTAAATATATAACTACACCGAATGCACTCCAATTTTCAGTAATATGCTGCCCTGTTTTATTAATGAATACATCATTTCCTCTGCATAGCACAGAAAGGTTTATCAGAGTCTGTAGTCGATTTAAGAGCCGTACACTGAAAGAGTCTTAAGTTGCAAGCACTAACAGTAATCACTCAATCACTTAAATTTGGTGAAATTAAATTATGAAAACGTTCCTATAAAATCAATAGAAAAGGCTGAAGTTTCAGTGGATGCTGGGAGGAAACCCCAGCCTTGCAATAAGATCTACTGTGCAAACCCTGCTGCCACCCATGGATGGTTACACCAAGCACGTGAAATGATTGTTAATGGCCTCCCTGCATTTCTGCATTCACTCAAATGGAAAAAAAAGTTATTTCTTAGTTCTTTCTTTCAAGTGCGGACTAATAAATTAAAGAGAAAATATTTCTTCAAGTAATTCAATCGCTGTAAAGCATACATAAGCCAAAACAGAGTATAGTAATAGCACTGAGGGCTCCCGATGCTAAGATTGTGTTAAGTACCAAAGACTGATGCTCACACTGTTCAGTGCTTCTCGAGGTTGTTTTTCATTCTCAGAACAAACAAGCTCACCAGCAGAGCTTCAGCAAACAGGAATTTACAGCAGCTTTTGGGAGCAGAACTTGGCCTCATGTGGAAGCACCCACTGCGCTTCTGCAAGTTCTCTGAGGCTGGCACATGGCTTGTGCTCAGCTTTCCCCGGGTGGCTGAATACTTTGCTACTAAACAGTAGCCACCTTCTCCTAGAGCTCTAGGTTCATAAAAAGAGGTTTCTTTGCAGGAAGCTCCCCTCCAGCCAAAGCTGCAGGGCAGCTGCTGCAGGCATTGAGGGGAGAGGCTGACTGTCACCCTAGGGTGAGACCCCGTCCCCTCCTTGGCTCCTGCCCATTTGCCTCTGTTGGCTGCAGAAAGAGCCCCAGAACAGCAGAGACTTTCCCTCTTATCAACATGCAAATTACAGGTAAAAACCTTGTCCTGAAATGAAGAATATAATGTGTTTTACTATTGTGCTCATGGGTTAACTTTCATCCCAAGAAATATTGAAATATTTAGACATATGTACCCCACCCATTGTGCATTTCTGCATACAGCAATAAAACATCCCGGAAGAAGGGAAGACTCAATTGCTGCAGGTCTACAGGACAGACACGCAGGACAGGGGAAGTTAATGAAAGACGATTCCTGAACTGTGATGGAGCTCACTGCGCTGTTATGGGGTCAAGAATTAGCAGCAAGAGAAGAGGCTTGATTTGCTGCTTTTGTTGTGCCTGTCCATCCACTCCTAAAGTATTATTATCTTGTAACTTTCTCAAGATCAAATCAGAAGCTATTATATGAACCTGTGTAGGCTTCAGGTAACGTTTATAGCAAGAATGAAAGGCAGAATAGAAGCTTCCTCCACTAAATCTTTCACACCGTTACCCTGGGTGCTGTTGAAATGGCCGCTATTCTCAGTGTTCCTCGGACACAGCAGTGCTGGAAATCCAAAGCAAGGTTCCTTATTCCTAGAAGCTGTGGTATCACCTGTTCCACCCCAGTTGTGCCCCCTGTGTGGGACATTTTCTTGCTTACCTCAAAGCACTGCACACACCAGTACCAGCTGAACATGCCTGGGAATACAGCCACGGCTGGCTGAACATACCCCTGCCAGAAGAGGCACACCAGAACCAAACCAAACCAAACACACCTTATTTGCTCAGCAACACTGACTTATGGCAGCATATTACAGTAAGATGATGTGCTCTGGTTCCTCCCTGAGTCGGTCTCCAGAAGCTGTGCAAACAATGCCACTTCTATTCGTGCTTTGATGAACGCCTGCAGAGGCCGAGCAGGATCAGGCTTCCGCTAGAGCTCGGGTTTTGAGTTACACGCAATGCACGGGCTGGAGGGCAGCCTCAAATTAGGGAGCACTGAAACCTCATGAACTCAGGACAGTGGGAATTATTAAAAATAACCTGAATTCAAGGAATTTTCACCAGCAAGCACAGATTGTCCTAACGCGATTTGTGGCAGCAGCAGAGTAACTTCCCCAGCAGCGCCGAGCTTGCCCACCAGCATCCGGAGCCCAATTCCTGGTGCTAGCCCACCCTAGGGAGGCTGTAAAGTGATGGGCTTGGTGAGAAAGGGGGTGGGTGGGAGGGTTTGGTTTGATGGGAATTTTTCCCTACCAAAAGTACTTGTATGTAAGCCTTCGTTGCTTATGCTGCCTGGTTATTTCATGCAGTATAATTTGGCTCAGTTTGAAAAATCAGGTGTACTGTTTTGTAATTAAATTATTCAACAAAACCTCAACTATAAAGCATTCTGCTAAAACCTAATTAAGAGTATGATTTGATAAAAGCACATTCTGCAGTTTTAGTTTACATTCCCAGATGAGTGGGGACGTCATTATTTCATGCTTTACACATTTTGGGCTTCACAGCGTTTTTTTTCCTCCACCTTTTTTTTTTTTTTTTTTTTTTTTTTTTTTCCCAAGCTGATTTTGAATTATATAAAGAAGTACTGTGGGGTTAGATCATATCAATTCATTAACTGTTGGCAACATTCAGTCCTGATTTTCAAAAAAAAAAAAAAAAAAAAAAAGTGCCAAAAAAACCCAACAAATGCAAGAAAGGCATCATGAAAAGAGCACTATTTCAAAAGTTGGCCCTTGTTCAAGCTACATATGGTCACATAATCTTTTAAAACGCGTGATTCAAGTCTCAATTTAATTATGTAATAGCACAAATGGAATTACACTGCAGATGAAGTGCAGTATTTCAGCTTCAACACATACCGGAGTTGTGTGACTGACCCAAGCTTATTTCATTTGGTCATTGCATTAGAGGGCTTAATTTGAATACAAGACGCAGAGCAAACAACAATTTCAATATAACATCTTTTCCTCTTGATCTAAATTTTAATACTTGCTGGGCTGGGCCCTGTTATGAAGATAATTTGTCAGGCAGCTTGCAAAGCTGATGACAAGCCAATATTAACAACCATTTTTTACGAGTGTATTTTATTTACCATATATCTTTGTGTTATCTGCTTAAAACTGTAGATACACCTATTTCTCACGTATGTATCTGCACGTGCATGACCCATAAGTGGAATGTAGTTACATCAACGTCGTGGGGAGCAGCAGGAAGAAGCAGGCTTTTTGCTGTAAGTCACAAATGCAAAATCCTAATTAACCCCAAGACTCGTATACCTTCCGTGCTGCAACAACACATACTTTTCCCATCTCCTCTACACTTTAGCCCCATTACCCCTACCTTTTCTCCCTTTCTTTAGCCTGCACACATTTCTCATTTTGAGAAATAAGGGAGAACATCCTAATCGGTTTCAGGTCAGGCACCTGATACTTGTCTTATTCGACAGACCGACCACATATTGGAGCTCTTTCTTCATGTTCCAAAGGTTTTCTTGTAAACCACTAAATACTGGCTAGATGAAGAAATGTCTGTCTATATTTAAGGACCTGGGAAACTGTAAATCCGTCAGTCTAGGTCTGATATTGCAACAATGGATCCAAACACCACCTTCTAAGCATGCAAGCAATAAAAGGGCACTAAGAACAACCACTCTGGGATTCTCCAGAACAAACATGATGAAATTAATCTGACCAGTACTGCTCAGAAGCGAGAACTCATTGGTACAATAGCTAAATCCACAAAAGCATCCTCCCAGTGCTTAGTAGTAGTCAAAAAAGAAAAGCAAAGGTTGGGAACTACTAGCAAAGTTCAAGATATGCTGGTTATTGTGAGTACCGCTTCTATCCTCTGCTAAAAACTAAACCCACCACCACTACACAACAAAAAGAGGTGAGGGGCTTTGCCAGAGGTCCGTTGCAACAGGGGGTAGAGAGAGCAGATGGACACTTGCCATTCCACTGATAGAACAATTTCTAGAATAGACAGAATGAGGCCTCATGTGAAGCTCCTGAGTCACCAAGGAAATTCCCTGGTCTTACTTTTCTTAAAGCACCTGCTTATGGCCACTGTTACGGGACAAAGTGCTGGGCTATATATAACTTTATTTTGAACTAATAGGACCAGAAATATTTTTTTTCTTTGACCAGTCTCTGCCTTATAGATGGTAGGGAGAATGAGATGCAGCTACTGGCTTTAACATAGCTTTTGGCAGACACTTCCGAAAATGCCTTGCAACACAACTTCAGGATTCAGATTAAAATAACAGAAGGTTGGTACACAGCTGATTAGAAGTAAAACAAAATTAACTGGTTATCAGGTTAGCTTTATGTTCGATCCCAGGGAGATTTCTGCCTTGGTCCTGGCTCTGCTCTATGATTTCAACAACGAAGATAAAGGAACAGAGAGCATGTACATAAACTTAAAGACAAATGCAAAATATTATACATGAGAAACATAAACACAAATAAAACCATGACTTACTTGTTATGAAGCAACACTAAAGGAAAATAAGGAAAAGTTGAGCACACTTTAACTGGAGCGTAGCATGTAGGGGCACAGAAAGTGCTTACTGCACTTTGCTATCACTGCTGAGGCTTCAGCTGAAATATTGCAAGACCCCACCCAGAAGTAAAGAGATAAACGAACAAATAATGCCCCAGTATAACCTCGAGATGATGACTGCACACCCAGCTGTGGTCCAGGGCAACATAAACACATGAAACCATATCCTACATTGCAGCTCGCTCCAATAGAGGGCTTGAGAGCACAACCAGAGGTTTTCCCCACTGGAAATCCACTCCATATTCTCTATATCTGCAGAACATACTTCAACCACAGGCTACTTCAACCACTGCCTAAAATTACTTTGCAAGCTATGAAAATCCAGAGAAAATTACTGATATTATAGAGAAAAACTTTGCACCAGTAACAACACTTTGGTGATTCTAAAAGGCACTTATAGCCACTGTATCTAATTGTGATAAAATAAAAAATAAAAACATGGTCTTATAAAGCTTTAATGTTGTGTATGTGCATCATAGCTTGCATAAGCCTTTCTGCCAACCACATCAAGGTTGAAGATAAAACAGCAAAAGAGTTCTTTAGAGTACAATCATGATTTTGCTCTGCATGAATAAAAGTATCTCTGATAGATAGCGAAGCACCAATCTGGATAGACAGGGTGTGGCGAAGTCCCATCAGCACCACCGAGCACTGATCTGGCCACTCATGGTCTAGAGAGATGGCCTCAAACTAAAACAGCTAAAGAAGATCAAGAAAATAGCCCAAAGCCAGAGGAGATGAAAAAGGTTTGCCTTTTTTAGCCTACCTAAACAAAGCAAGGTGGATAACATCTGCAAATGCCAGTGGGGAGGGAGGGGTAAGAAGAAATGAGGCTCTAGGGAGGAAAAAGAATCGCTTAATTGAAAGCACCAAGTACAAATCAGCAATTAGAAATGCCTGGAAATTGGAAATTAGAAAAAGGTCATTAACCAGCAAAGCAGTGAGATCCTTAAACAGCTGTCAGTGAAGGGGGTGGAGGGCAAGAAACCAACCTGAGGTTAAAGTGGAACTTGACAGGTAGAGGAGAGGACTACGTAGTGTGATGGCTGTTGCTCTCTCTTCCAGAGAGATCAACTTTTTGAGATCCTGATTTTATTCTTGGCTCTGTCCTTGGCTCTGGAAAGAACCCCTCTCTTTTCTGTGGAAGCCTATGCTTCCTCTTAATATAATTATTCTACTTTTACAGATAAAGCTCATATATCTATTGTACTTCAGAAGTGGATTTAAGATTTAAAAGTATTACTTGCACTTTTTTTCTTTTGCTTTGTTTTCGCATCCTGAGCACGATGCAAGATTTGCTTTTCTTCCTCTCCCACCCCCACTCAGTGACCCTTCTGCCCCAGGTGTTGTGTGCAGGCTCACACATCCTGTGCTCCTTTCATTTCTCTTCCCATTTCACACCAGCTTCTGCCATTCTCCTCCCTCTCTACCCTAGCACTGTCTGCTGAGAATATATAGTATATTTCTATATATCTATTTCAATATCTGTGTATCTGTACTATATATTTCTATATAACCTTACTTCTCTACATTCTCCACCCCATGGTTCCCTCTGCACCCTTTTTGCCCCCCATGCAATGAGTATCTCGTGCCATCTGACACGTCTTTCCCATCTACCGTTGCCTATTTCCCTGTCTACACTTCAGAAAGGCCAGTGGCTGATTATTATTCTCTTGTTGGCTTGTTTTAAACAAATCCATGCAAATATCCGCAGACTGCCTTATCACAGACTAATCTAGAGATGAGACGATGTAGATGCCAAACATGCACGAAACCCATTTAGACAACTGAAAAATATGACACGTATCAAAGCATGGCCCATGCATTCAGCAGGATTCTGAGTGCAAATTATCCAAATGAAAAGTAACAAACCTCTCAGACTGAACAGCAAAAGCTGCTGCTCTCTGTCCTCAGACATCACCCCTGTCTACGTCCCATGAAGAGAAAGTACTGCTTCAACTCATAGAATCACAGAATCATTAGGGTTGGTAAACACCTCCAAAATCACTTGGTCCAACCACCCCCCTACCACCAATGTCACCAGTAAACCATGTCCCTAAGCACCAGGCCCAACCTTTCCTTGAACACCCTTAGGGATGGTGACTCCACCAGCTCCCTGGGCAACCCTGCTCTTTCTGAGCAGAAATTTCTCCTAATTTCCAGCCTGAACTTCCCCTGTTGCTAGTTGAGGCCATTCCCTCTGGTCCTGTCACTGGTTACCTGTGAGAAGAGGCCGACCCCTGCTCCCCACACCTTCCAGTCAGGCAGCGGTAGGGCCTGGGCCTGCTCCCATTAGGGCCTTCTGTCGGGCAGCAGGGAGATGAAATCTCGTCAGGAGACACAATGAGAGGACAGGTATTACACAGACAACAGAGGGGCCCAAACATGTCCATCAGAGGCTTTGCAACACTTGTCTACAGGGCAGGACTCCACAGTATCCACACACAGCAAGAAGGTGGGCACTGCCTACTGTCACCTTCTGGTGTTTCTCAGTGCCTTACATCTCAGTTAAATATTCTCCTTAAATATGCACATTATTTTCCTCAAAGATTTTAAAAGTGGGTAAAAGGAGGCACCAAGGACAAAATGATTTGACTGAAGTCAAAAAGACGGTCAACAAGAAACGAGGGGGAAATCTCCCAGTGTTGTCGCCCTCTCCTTATATTAACCAATACGACATTCCCTCATCCATGGTTTCAAACCCACGCTTAGCAGTGTTATTGACAAATGAATTCTCATCCTACTACTCAGATATTTAATTTCCTAATCTACAGGCTTAATTTGAAGTACCCGAGAACGTCCATGAAATCAACCCTTTATGTAAAAGGTCTGTCATGTGGAAGTTGAACCTGGGCACAACCAGGGTCCCAGCATCCATCTTGCACAGCTCGATAAAACAAATGCTGTTACAGTAACGTGAACTCAAACATTATTCTCAACAACTGTAAATGCAAACAACTTACACCTGCTCAGGAGCATCAACATAACCAAGTCCTCTCTGATTATACAGGATTCTATAATCACAGATCTCTGAGACTTTTTTTTGGCTACTTTCAAAAACATCTGAAACTTACTCTGTAAAATTAATGCACATGATCTGAAAATTCTACCTTCGCAAATACAAAAGGCCATTTGATTAGCTACAAATAAAAGCCCCTTGAGCTAAAATGAATAAGGTTTAAGCTACTTCAAATTATTTTCCCGCCTGATAAAGCCATTATCACATTTAGAGCGTTTACAATGCAGAACTACATTCCTTTGATCATCTTATAAAATTAATTGATCTTGCTTATCTATTGTACTATTTTAAATCATTTTAATTGAGGACATTAGGAGAAGTAATGGTAACAACCAATGCATTTATTAGCTACTGACGTTCAAGGCAGCAATGTCATTTTCATAATCTGAATTTCTCTATAACAAAATTCCATTCTTAATGGAATTTACATATAGATCACCCCCAGCCACAAATAATTTACTATTACTTTAAGTCCTAAAGGACAGGCAGAAAAACTGTGAAAAATCACTCCAGCCATACTTAATTTTAATTATTCTTTTAAATCAGATAAAGACCCTGAAGTTAAATTCTCATAATTAAATAGAAATTAAAAGTTTCTAAAAGCCTTATTTTCAACTCCAATTTTAAATGCAAATGAACACAAAAGAGAATCGCCCCATGAAAAAAAAATGAGTAATGTTCATCCACAGTATTTTGTTCCATAGCCACGAAACTCCTCTGTGACCTGGGGACCCACGGAAGTCTTCATTTAGTTAAAGGCTGGGTGCACGCATCCAACATTGACCAAAAGGTCCTGGTTATTTATCAGGGTTACCCTTCACCATGTCTGCAGAACTGCCTGGATTTACTTGAAAGAGCCCTAATGTTTCCATGATGGACTGTGAGTCTGTATGGCCCACAGTGCCAGAGAAATCAACCACCCATTTGAAAGAGAAAAGCTGACTTTCCTTCTTAATAAAGGTATGTTCCATCACCCATTCAGTTCAAATCTTTATTGATCCAAAGTGAATTGTGCCTGGACTAAATCAACCCAAAGCTCAAGATCCCCTTGAAAACGTGCTTCATCACCAGCCTTAACTCATCTTCCTGTCCCCACTGGCTTCCAAAGCTAGAGAAAACACATATATTTAAGCAAGTTAAATATGACGTTCAGCAACAGAAAAGCCAAATACGGATATGCAGCACCAATGCACATACACACACACAAAAGGTGGTGCCAACATGCCAGCACATGCTGGGGACACAGGTTCAATTCTCCCTGTCACGAAGCTGTTGCGCTACCCTAGGCAAGTCACTTAGGTCACAGCTACGTGACAATATCCCTCTGTGCTCCCATTTCCCAATTGTAACATGAAGACAACCTAAACACATTATATACTGAGCTTTGGGTGCTCAGATTCTGGTTTTGGCCATCTTTGCAGAAGCGAAGAAGTGAAGTAAAATAGCGGCTTACGATGCTGACAGTACCACCAAAAATAAAGATATAAAAAAGTGGGTCAGTTGGCACCACGACTGGAACAAGCAACCCTTATTCATGCTAACAGCTAGTCCACACTGCAGGAAACTACTCCATAATGGTTCCAAGCTGGACTAAGAAGAGGCAGCCAAGGAGCTGAGTTACAAGCTGAAGAGATGTGCCCACAACAGCACGGTCTGCACCCTGTTTTGTGTCCTTGTCCTCGACTCTGTACAGCAAACGCCGGGCTCTCCCCACTGGGAATCTTATCAAAGAGCAAGGGGAGGGGAAAAAAAAGAAAATAAAGGAAATAAAGAGAAAGCAATAAACAGTGTAAAGAGAAACTGCCTTTACTTGTTCTGATGACTGGACTTTTTTGTTTCTCTGTACATGGTTTGCAGCAAGTACAAAGCGCTGGCATTCCCCTTTGTATAATGGGAAAATGACAGGTAAAGGTAAACACCCGCACGTAAACGTACACACAGTAAGGACACCACCTTGTTTTGGCTACAACAGCAAGTCCCTCCTAACTTTTCTTAGACTACAGGCTCAAAATTAAATACTCTTTCACTAGACTTTGCACATTTTGCAGTTTTTTTTTTTTTTTTTGTAATCTTATTCTGTGTTTTAGGTTCCTCCCAGAGGCACTCAACAGGTGCCCACATCTAATGTCAGAGAGCCATCACGCACATGCCAGCTTCCCTCCCCTCTCCTGGGTGCTCTGGAGGAACGGGCTGGTGTGATTTCAGAGCAACTCCATGGGCAGTTTTTCCTCCTGCAGTCTGAAGTTCTTGGCAGGAGAGGTAAGCACGGGGGAAGCAGAGCTGGAGGGCAAAAGGACAAATAAGAATTCAGAGTCTTTAGATGGATGTTGTAAGGAATCGAATAGATTTATTAGGAGGTAAAGGCAGATTTTAGTGTAGAGACCAAAACCAAAGATGAAACTAAAAAATTAAACAAGACTTGAGCAGTTGAGCTCTTAAGCTGCATTTTACTCCTTTTGCCAGTAACCTCCGCTGTACCTTCCTGTCACCTTTACAAGCCAAGACCTGCGTCCTTCTCCGCGGCTGTGGTGTATCTGGCACTCCGAGCTCCGTTTCTATTACCAAAGAGCCCATTAATAACAACAGTATGAGCTTCCAGGCTGTCAGAACTGTTTTCATTTCAGATTTTTCTTTTCTTGTAAGAGAAAAGAGTGTAAAACAATGCAGCTCTGTCTCCCTCTAGTTTATGGCAAGTACAGCTTGAACAGCAGAGACACAGCTAGCATCTTATAGCTCCCATCCAAGGCAGGAGAGCTCCATGCTCAAGTCTTTCTGACTGTATATTAGGAACAAAATGTTCCTGACACAATGTGTTGTAGGTAGCTGTAAAAACATAGTCAAGATCAACTACTCCTCTGTTATTCAGAGCTAAACTAGGTGAGGTCAACCCCCGGTGTGAAGGTGAGCGCTGCTCATGCCCAGCTCCGGTGGGGCTCTCAGTACAGGTATGAAACCCATCCAGGATGTCACAGCAGGATAAGCATGGTCCTGGTGCTGTCTTCTGGCTGGCCAGAGCCTGGTGCCCAGAGCTGAGCCCCATGTACCTGGCTGCTGCTGCTTTCCTCCTCATTGTCGCCAGCAGCCCTGCAGGGAAGCACCCTCTGCTTCAATGGCCCTCTCAACCACAAAAACAGTTCAAAGACTTCTTCTTAAAGGCCCCTGAAATCTGAAGGCACCTGTTACTCAACCTAAGTAACCTATTAACTTAATTAGGTATATCAGCAACAATTCTTAGCCTCTTTGGTTGTTTTGATTCTTATAGGAGCAACGCCCTAGCTAAAAGTATCCCAGAGTACAAGTCATGAATGAATCTGAACATGAGACGTGATTATTGTAAGGTTTTATGTAAGGTAAGTGTAAGATTGCACAGGATTTTTGCACTCAACTGACAGGAATGCTAGTGCAAGGTGACGAAGCAGAAGTCACTGCTCTCCTCTGGAAAACCAGTACGATGCTAAGCAGACTGGCCTAAGTGGTTCCCCTGGTCCACAGCAGGAAGTTTTACCGTGAAACAATCTGTCCCAACGCATCAAGTTTTGATTGTCATTCTGGAAACAATGAACGTGAATATTTAGTCCGGATCTGCAATAAAACTGATTTGCCAGCAGGCTTCTGAACACTAAGCATAAAAGCTTTTTTTTTTTTCTTGGGAAAAAAAATACAATGAAAAGACAGTCTGGGCAACTCTGATCCCAGACGCAGTCCTGGAACAGGCTAAGTCCAGATTTATGGCATGACACTGGCTCCTGAGTGCACACAGGGAAATCCATATCACAGTCCTGGCAGTCTCCTGCGGAGGGTTCGACCCGAGGCTAAAGCAGCCGTGGCACGCCTCCAGCACAACGTGCCTCAGCACAGCCCCAAAGTTGCAGGCTTGCAAAGAAACAACAACGTGAAAAGCAGTTAGACAGCTATTGACACACAGTTCTCTTTGACATGACTCGACCACGGAGCATGGTATCAATTAAAAGAAGAGAATGCAAAAGAGGCTAGGAGAAAAATGAAGTCTCTTAGAAAACAATTCTGCAGTGAAAAGGTTTGCTGGGATGGATGCTATGTAGGAGCTCCAGAACAGTAATGTCAACACTACCAGGTGATTTAATCCTTATCTACAGATATAAATCTCCAATATGCAGCTGTTGTGTATCTCAAGCATCTCATCTGCAAAGTATTTAATAAATAATAATTTCATAAAACGCATGAGCATATCTCCATCTTCATTTTTATTCCTTTGCTGTAGGGGTGTCAGTTTGAGGCCAATCGCTTGGACTTGATCTCAGTTTATCTGTCAAACAGAAACCTTCAACTTGCATCTGACTAGGCCTGCATGTTTGACTATCTAATTTTTCTCGCTCTTCCATACTCTGCGAGGGTCTAAATCACTACTGCTAGATGTCAGTCAGCGTGGATGGCAACATAAGATACTCAGTGGCGTTATCAGATCCTATTTGTAGCACTATTGTCATGTCACAAACCAAGGAAACGCAGCTTTGTCCTTGTTACAACTGCATGGACCTTTTGGGCCCATGAGGATAAGGACTCGAGATGCTAGAGTACAGGCAAGGGGAGCAGACAGCGAACCTCTCAGACCCCTTCACACACCACAGAGCTTCCAGCACTGCCGCACAGCGATGGCCTCCAGGTGCCTGGACGATTCAGAGCACTTCAAGGCCTCATTTGTGCCTCAGCAACAGCTTGCAGCCTACAGTCAGCCCTCAGCAGAAACTCCGCTTACCACAAAGCTTCCTCCATCAAGGTCTGACATCCCTCAAGTGTCAGCAGAGGCCAGCCACGGGGCTCATCCTAGGAGCCGATGGCTCGAGGCGACATCGCGGAGCAGATCTTGTGTCCAGGTAATGGCGACGCTCCCTGAAGCAAATCAGGTACCAGCCACATCAAAGAGCAGCATCTTTCTTCCAGGCGTACTCAGGGCACCCTGTTGAACTTGTTGCTCTACTCTTACATACTTGTGAGAAAGAGGAATAGAAAGACTCTATAAAAGAAAATCCAAGTGAAAAGGACAGTGACCCAAACAGAAACCCATCTGTGGAAATAAAAAGGGCAGCAAGAAAGAAAGAAAGAAGCGTGCCAAGCAAATACAAACTGTCGAGACCTCTGACTGCCTGCATCCAACCTCTACAAATATTCCCCCCGCCGTTCCTTAGCTGCACTCAAGGCTAAGAGCATTTCAGTGCTGTGGGGAGGATGTCCAACTGCAGAAGCAGGGAAGACCGGTGCAGAGCAGTGAAGCCTGAAGCCCCCAGCCCTGGTGCAAGGAGGGCAGGTGCTGGGCAGCTTCCAGCCCTGCCACAGGCAGCCCCTCGCCCCTGCACTGCCTGCTACCAGCCATCTGCTCGGCACAGAGAGATGTTCGCGTCTGACCCACCACGCAAATCCCCTGGGAGAGGTACCTGTATCTCAACAGAGTTTGTTTTTCCCTTCCGTGATCATTTAGGATGAGAAAAAAACTGCCGCAAGGATAACACGACACGTGTAATTCAGAAACCATCCTCTGGGTTAGGAGCAGGGCTGAGTCAAAGGGGAATGTCCTAGCACAGAAAGCACACTGTGCAGTTAGGGAAAGAACGTGGCTGCAAGGAGAGGCCCCCATGTGCTCACACGGGAAGGACAGCGGTGGTGCAAACGTCTTTAAGCTTCAACTGCAAGGAGGAGGGAGAAGAAATCATCTGGCAATAGAGCTCAAATGGAGACACATACATATAGCCCTATCCCACCAACGCAACCTCCGTGTTTCTACAAACACGACTGCAAGTTTTGTAATAACATGAGACTGAGAATCATAAATTATATGTAAATTGCTTGTGTATAATTTACAAATACCTAGGGCTAGATATTATTATTCTCTGCATTAATAGCTTTCTATCAAATGTTCAGTTTGTTGCACTGCAGCTTAGCATTCTCCCTGCTCCTCCGTGACCCCACATGTGAAGACACATATTGTAAAAGAACAATATTTGCTTATGACCAAAGGGGAAAATATCCTTGTTATACTGCAGAGCTTATATTTGCCATAGGAAATAAAAACAACAACAAAAGGAATCTAAATCGTTTTCCTCAGAAATATGAAAGCAATATGATCTCTGCCTGCCTATGATTAAGGGTGCTTTGTAAACAGATTGCTGTTCATTTTGTAAGTCAGACACCATAATATTGCAGGATCAGGGTCTGTTAGTCTGAAAATATTTAGCAATCCTACAAGTTAAACATGATATATATAAATAGAACTTTCTAATTAACATTTCTCTTTTGTCTGTCACTTAATTTGCCTTCTTTTTTTACTGGGTAGCATGCACAATGACAGCATGGTATTACTCTTGAAATAAACCTGCCATGACAAAAGCGCATGTCTTGGATTTATTTTTAACAAAAAGAACAAAAGTAGTGCCTCTTCCTGCGGTTTGCTTTTTTTTCTGTCTCTAGGTTGTTCTGATAGTAGGTTGATTGTTTCAGTAAAAAATAAGTAGAAAAACATTTTTTTCTGAATTGATATTCAGTACTCTACCCTGCCCTCTAGACCTGAGATACCTGGCAGATACTTAAGGGTCATCTGTGTTATTTGACAAGTGTTACAGCTGGTATGACAGGCAAAGATACAACCTCGACACTCATTCTATGCTGCCATTTTGAACCTAACTCTGGTGGCAAAATGTTATTATTTTTTTTTTAATACGAAATGTGATACCTTAGTGCTGAAACATGAATTTCCAGACACGAGATAATATCAAAGTGACCATTTATGATGCCTGAAATCATAACCTCTACAGAAGGCTCAAAGACTCATTCCACACAAGAGATACATACATAAAACACTGCAGTCATTTATGGATGCCCTTTAGCCCAGATGTCTAAAACTATTCTAGTGAAATACAGCAACCTAAACACAGCTTTCTAGAGAAGAAAAAAAAAGGTAAGGAGCAGATTTGTCATTTTTCTCTCTAAGGAGTTACAGAAACAATTCCACTTACTCCTACCGATATTACATGAATATGAAAATGTTATCAAATACAGGGCGCTTCCTACTGCAATGCCAAGTGCTTGAATGGATGGATAGCAGTCAGCATTTCCAAAGCAGCTCCTACTTCTGAGAAGCTTCACACTATCTCTTTGAGTTTATTTTAGTGTCAACTGAAGTGAAATTCCTAGAGCCCAAATTTGGGAAACTAACTTCTTTGTGAAGTTAATGTAAAGACCTCCAAAGGTCAAGCATGTAAATGAGGCAATACAAGTCAGTGGTAGAAACACACTATTTGTGTTCTCCTGTAAGTCTGTAGAGCCTTACGCTCTTCTTGGAATTCAAGAAAAATATCCATAAAATTCCATAAATCCAAAAAATCCATCCATACATGTACAATATAGTTTTACATCTCCTTTAGTCTGTACAATTAACCAAGGAAGCCAGTTTTTAGCTGTGGTTGGGCACCAGGTGCCAAGGATTGCCATAGTTTTGGGCACTTTACTAAATTATTATACATGAAACTAAAATTAGATGGGGAAGTGGAAGCCCCAGCCACAGAAAGGATTTCCTGAGCTCTTCAGAGGCACTTCGGCTCCTCACCACCTTTGAGAGGAGAGATCGTGGCTCTCCAACTCCCCCTGCCTAAGCAGATGTTACCCCATTTTTCTCCTGATCCCTCTAACAGGGATTTACAAAGCCGCAGCCTAATGTGTTCTAATATGTCTGAGCCTCAGACATCTTTGCGCATACTGCATGGATGTATCAGAGCAAGTACCAGCTCTTGGGAGCGTGGTCGCCCCTTCCTCTGAGATTTGCAACGTGGACAAGCAGGACAGAGAAAGAACAAGGTGCATTACAGCCTGCATCTGCCTATGTAGCTGCGCTAAGATAAGCCGCAATCTTGCGTTTAAGCTAATTAATTAACTGCTTTCAACCATCACTGTTTCTTCACAGCTTTCTTAGTCTGGCAGTGATAAATACACACTAATGATGTTAATAGTTCAGATTTACACAGCTGGAGCAACATACAGAACAGTGTTCATACGTGCAGACTTGGCAAGATCCCGAGGAGCCCGGCACCAGGGTAGCAGCACCGAATTCACGGCAAGTGTGCTGTTACACCAGAGAGAGCCCGTGACCTCTGCACAGGGACTCGTACTACGGGCAGTAAGCCTAAAAGCAAGAATTGTATATTCATAAAATTACATACTCACCAAACAGGCTACTACGGTGGAAATCACCTCTTCTTCAATTATGGCATGTAATTTTTAACGCTGTTCAAGACTAATTACGGTGAAGTACTTAACTGGGCTGCAGCTGACTGATAATGCTCTGGACTGCTTGCCTCTTTCTCCTCACAACTGCCAGGTGGAGAGATCTAGATTAGTTTACACCACATAATGAGCGCTTAAAGTTGAAAACATGAATGAACATTGCACGGTTCAGTTTGGCCCCCTTTGATAAACTTTATGTATTAAAAAACCCCTTCTACTAATCAATTCTTTTTATTTGCCTTTCTTATCTTGCCAAGAATCACTATGCACTCGGGTGTTTTGTTTAAAATGTAAATGAAATAATAATAATGTAAGAGTTCAGAGTCAATAACCAAATACACAAAACCAGGGAGTTCGTTTTTTTCTTGCATTAACGTGACCTGTTTGCATGTTGGTTCTTAAAGGCAATTACGTTAGCTCCTTTTCGATGCCTTTAGAAGACTGCTCCTTTTGGATTCCTCAGGATTCATGCTACTAAAGAAAGATGACTATAAATATAGCGTTGCTTATTTGATCCAACCGTTACAGAGTTCAAGGGAGAAGGAGAGGGAAGACCATTAGAGAGAATATGTTTCTGTCAAGTTCTAGTATTTATACTATTTTCAAAACACACTTTTCTCTTCAGTACGTGTTTCTGCCGTAATTCTAAAAGCAACAGAGAGAACTTCACAGGGCATAAAGTGTTAGGAGCTCCTACAGCTTAGGACACGTACATGTTAGTTGCAACATGTTTGAAATATGTTCATTTCTCATCTCCAGCAGCACGAGTGCTTTACACAAGCCTACGTGCATGACTGGAAGGCCTTCAGCTCTGGAGAGAGCCATGATGAGCAGTGCCAAACTCACCCTGCGGTGCCACCAACAGCCCACAGCACAGGGGCACCAGAGAAGCCAGGACAGGGAGCACTGAAAGGGCCGAGTGAGTGTCGTACCTTCATAGCGAGCCCAAGACACAGGTGCTAGGTGTTACTTTGTTGTTTAGCCTTCTGATGAACAATCCTCCCATAATAATCCATCACGACGAGAAATACTGGGAGGTGGTGCTCTGACTCCTACCGACCACTGCCAAAGTAATTTCATTCTCTTCACTAACATGTGTACAGATTAATTACCAATGTAAAATACAGAATGCCTGAAGAAATGCAACGCGTTTCATTTTCGCACCTGGTGAAAACTACCTACAGCTGCAATAACCTGCGCTGCCGTGCAACCTGATGCACCGACCCCCCCCCCCCCGACTGTTGTGTTTTATTGGATGTAACAAAGGAGACAGTAAGCAAAATTATCATTGCAAAACCTTTCAACTGCTCTGAGAAGGGAATGACAGGAAAACAGTCAGCATTGGTTTTCCCACGCAGTTCTGTTGCAGCAAAGTACGCCTTGGGAATAAGTTTTATAAGACAAAATTTTCAGGAGCATAAATGGGATTGAAAAAGCTGTACGTGCAACGTTGCTTATTCTGAAAACATTATTAATGCTTACATGAGTAATTGGCAAATTTGCCAGTTGTTCATTACAAATGAACAATTGGCAAAAAAAGTTACTATATTTTGTCATTAAAAAATCAGCTGTAGAACACTGGAATCCTTATAAGCAAAGCAGGTTTGGCATCTGCCTGTAATCCATTAAGCAAATGACTAATCAGAGTGGTTGTATAAAAGGTTTATAAGTTGTATAAAATAATACACAAAAGTAATACTGCATGGGAGGATAAAACCTTTTAATTTTATAAGGTAGGCAAGTAATTGTATGTATGGATGTGCTTGCCTATCCATTAACAACTGCCTGCAGAACATATGAAATGAGCTAATAGCAATAATTATCTGGAATTAATGATGAACATAAACATTTCTTTACACTCACTGCATAAGCAGCAACTGTAGTTCAGTATTCACCAATGGTGCAACCAGAGCATGGCGTATACCATGATGAAAGGGAGTAGCCATACCAAAGAAAGCTACTGAGAAGTGGCATTTCTCTATTAATAGCAAAACTGACAATTTGGAGCTTTAATTTCACTGCTGCTGAAGCCCGCATGAAAAGGCTGGACTGCAGCCAAAAGGCAATAATCACAATGTCTGCAAATCAAAGAAATAAGCCATCAAGGAGCTCCAGTCTTTCTACACAATATAATTATCGAACAGTATCAACCCCTCTCACTGTCTGAACTTTGGAACAAAGATCTTGTCGCAAGTGGAGTGGGATACTAAAAGTGATGAAGCCTCTTCCTCCCGACCAGTCACAGATAAAGACCTGAGACTTGGCTACTGCTATGCTTATTTGTGCCACCGCTGTACTGAGGAAGGTGTATTTTACTGGAAAAGTATGAAATACAAGGGCTTTTGTGCCTCTCCTCTGTGTCTTTTAGTCACTTCTCTAACTGTAAGTAGAGAATGTCCCAATTTAACTTTTTCTTTACTACAGCTGCTTGCAGTTTGCATTTTGCATACTGCTTGCCCATCTGATGGGAGATGAGCAGGTGTGCACTGAGCTCTGTTCCAATTTAGATTTTGTGTTTTAAAACAGACCATAACTTGCCATAGGCATTTGGATCTAGGACAGAATGCCAAATACAGAACAGGAAGGTTTGCTTCTTAATTGCCTGAGTAAATAAAACTTTCTTGTGAAATGTGTTACTATATAAAACATTGATGAAATACCACAGGGTATTTCTACATTTTCCAATCCCCACCCTCAAAAAAAGAATACTAACAACTGAATTTCCCACACTATCTTAATAGCCACAATAATTCTTCCTTCCGGTCAGTAAAAAGCATCGCAGTGACTGGGAACAGCTCCTCCGGGAAGGCCATGGAGCTTCTAGGATTTCGCCTGGGGGGAGAAGGGGCATAGAGAAAACATATTTTGATATGTTGCAACAGAGGCTGCAGCAAGGAAATGAAATGATTTATTGTGCTGGGTATTTAGAAAGTTGGTTACTGCAATAAGGAAGTGTACATCCACTGCGTGCATCATGAATGCACAATGGACAATGCCCCTCGGTTATGCAGCATGAGTCCATGATGTTGCTCCTTGGGTCTTGTGTTGATGAGAAACGAATGTTTGCTTTGGATCCCATCTCAGATCCTTATACTTGGGGACTTTAATGAAGACTACCCAGACCCCTCAAGGCAATATCATTATATAGCACTGAAAAGTTTAATCATTTAGCAGTGCCCTGATTCCTGTAAGCCGTATGTATTTGGGGATAGTCCATGCACTTTGGCTTCATATACTAACACTTCCTTAACTCTGCCCACCTTGACCATTCTCATTAAGAAGAGGCCCATGCAATCTAAATTATGCTGACCAGTATTTCTAGCAGAGATTTCTTCAGACTCACCCGTTCACCTACATCCAGTCTTGCACAGGGCCTGGAAGGCAGCAGCAAGCATTCCTCATCCTACTCCATTCCCCATCCAGGTGTCTCAGAGCAGAGCACCAAGCCTCCAGCACAAAGCCGCAGATGTTCTGCTGGTAAAATTGGCACAGCCCAGAGAACATTGCCACTATATATTAGTCCAGGACATCGTCTTTGGATGATACAACATGGAGGTTCTGCAGCAATTTTCCTACGCATTTCAAAATCATTAATCTTTCTCATTGCAAATGCAAAGTTGGACACAATCTGAGCACACAGAAGCTAATCTCTGTGTTCATTTTTTTTTTCCTTTCATAAACTATTTTCATCTGTGTAATTACTAAGTTTTAATATCTATGCTCTTATTTCCACCATTTTTAGCTTGTCTTTACAACACTATTGTCTCCCTGCATTTTATTTCTGCTTTCCACAGAGCATTATAACAAACATATCACAATTAATCTAATTATGTTATTATTACATCATCAATTATGAATAGGATTCATCTCACCTACATTAGTCACGTAAAAGTTAAGGATCTAGCTTCTCTGGTCCATTGCACAGATTAGTCACTAAAGACGAATACCTGTAAATTGATCCCTGTGCGTCTCACAGCTGAAATGGGGTATGTCGCCCCATGGAGCTATGACTTCCTATTGCTTGACTACAGAGGAAATTAATTAATTAGGTGTCATTAATTAGGTGCTCAATTTTTAGGTGCCTAATATTAGGCACAATAGATAATACCATTCACATACAATTCCTATTTTGTTAAGGCTTTTCTTTGTATTTATACTGAAAAGTTGTTTGTTCTTGCACACAGAATAAATGTTATTACTTCGCTTGTTGAACCTTCTTGACCAGGGGCAAATTGGAAAGCACTGATGTTTCTGTTGGAAGAAGAGCCCCTTATCCTCAGATGTTTTCCTACTAACAGATAGTCACATACCCACGATACAACAAAACATTGCATTACCAGGAAGCAGGAATAAGTTATGAAATGCATCAGTAGTTAGCTGTTAATATCTAGAGTAATGCTGAAATCAGGATAAGTTTGTTAAAGCAACTTTTTGTTGCCAGAGATCTGTCAAAGGATTTTTTCACTAGAAATGCTCCAGTGATATAAATAAACTTTTGATCTTTTTTAGGCTTTCATGTTTTTTTCATAGTCTACCCAAATAATATAGAATGATTTGTAAAGCTGTTCTATTTTCTTTAGTTTGGGGAGGAAGAAAACAAAACACAACAAAAACCTATATTGAGGATAAAGAATTTACTACTAAGAAGAATTAAAAATTCTAAATGTTTCCATTTATAATATTTGTGTCTTAAATAGGCCATTAGGAATCCCTCATACTGCTGTTACTGTGTGCAACTGCTTCTTCTTTTTTTTAACTGTCACAGGTTTCATTAACCAAGAGAGCTCTGTGATAGTTTTACAAACTGTATAGTATACTACAAAACACTTTAAATAATCTAATTAAATCATAATTATAATTTGTGTGTTTTCCGTTTTAGAATTGCTTTTCATTAAAATCAAAGATGAAAAAGAAAAAGAAAAAGAAAAAGAAAAAAAGAAAAAAAGAAAAAAAGAAAAAAGCAAAAGAAAAAGAAAAAGAAGCCTATATATAATCCAAAACATTGCAGGTAGCTTTAACTAGAGTCTATGCATTCAAGATGCACTACACACATTATAATGCTAAATATACTAACAAGAAAGATCACCCTGTAGGTAGCAAGAATGGTCATTTTTGCTCCATACAATATACAATTCTATAATAATTTAGAATGAGAGACCACAAATCACTGCTATTCAAAGAGTCCATTTAAATTACTTTTATACTCTGAATCCTAACTTCCTCAGTTTCACTTCCCCCCTGTGCCCCATGTCCAAATTCCCCAAATGCTAATCAACTAGGTCAAAAAAGGAAGCAGATTATTAGTGCACCGAAGCCCATGTTCTCTTAGTTTCTTCATTAAAAGACATTTGAGTCTCACTGAAGTCAACCAAACTTAAACACGCTTGTGGCGTGTGGCCTAAATCAACCTGGTTTTACTCAGGATTTAGCTTCAAAACTCTTCAGAAATCTGGGTGACTTTAAGAGAACAGATGGACTTGTCTCAGTGCAGAAATTATAAATAATAATAATGGCAATAGTAATGATTACAAAATGGACCATATATCATCTTTCTGTAATAATGCCTGTACAAGCCACTTTCAGATTACCAAGAAGACCTACCCGGAGACATAAAACTCACAGAATGACAGGTGTGGAGGGAGAAGCCCAAACAGCAAAGACAGCAAATGCAGAGCTTAGTCTTGTTGGAGGCAGAAGTGCAAGGGTATTCTGGAGACAGTATTATAACAAGCACTTGTATTCAACCTTAGTGCTATTACACTCTTCACTGAAGCTCTGAAACGGAAATACAGAATTCTGTAATTATTTCCTCGGTGATACCAGACCACGATTCTGATCCTGCAAAGGTTTCTGTGCAGATACAATTTTCCTTTTTCAGGAGTAATGCTCCCTGTTCAAATCTGCTGGACCACTGCCAGGAGGAGCCCAGTCACAGGCACACCTGCGTTCCTGCAGCATCACCTCACTGCCCTGCTTTGTGCCAGCCAGAAGGCAAATCACAAGTCTCATCAGTGGTCTTATCAAACGGGACTCAAAATTCAAACCTGAGGAAGGTGAGACAGCCTCTGCTTCCTCCTGCCAGGCCTTCATTTTAAGTCTGACTTCTCACACATGGAGGAATTAACCCTTAAGGAAACCCCAACACATTTGTCTTTGATTATACTCTGTTAAATGCAGAACAATGTTTCAAGGAAAATCTGAAGACACACCCTCTATCGCTTTAATTTTGAATGGGGAAAAAAAAGTGATGTTCCAATTCCTTTCTGTATTCTGAGGGCTTGTTATTTTAACAAACACTCTTGGTATTATTCCAATATTCTGAAATTCTTCATGTTATTTTAATATTTTAAATTTATGCCATGAACCACCACTAAATGTTGATAAATTATGTTGGGACTGTAGTATTTTTTCCCAACAGCCTCCGTGTAAATGTAAATTAGTCATACAAGTCAAAATATGAGTTATGTTCAACTGAAAATAATCATACCTATTGAGCAGTCAAAAAATATTAGTAGCCATTAATAAATAATCCTCACCACATATGGCGATGTCAATCAGCATTATGATTTTGCCCAAATAAAGGGAGTTTGGTGAGGCAGAGCTGCCCACTAAATAGTGCAAAAGTTCATCACTGGCACACAGCACGCTGCTGGCAGAGCTTGGGGATGCCTCTGATCCCTACCTCAGCTTCAGGTCACCCTTCTCCACACCATTTTAATGTGCTGCACATATGCTTCAATATATACACAGAACGAGTGCTTCAGCTGTGGTAGATCATAGCCCCGTTGTGACATTAGCAAATATATTAAAAAAAAAAAAAGTTTAAGGAAACATGCTCTTCAGTTGCATAAGCAATTTGTCTGAGGATAAGATTGGAAACCCATGTCTTTCAACATTCACCTCATAACTTCTGTGAGAACATAGAGATTGCATGCAGATCAGTACTTTCTGGTTGCTGGATGAATAATAAAGTTTGTTAACCACGTGTTAATCCTGTATTGACACACACTAATAAAATATCCTCATTTTTGGTACAAAAAAAATACTTCCAAAGGAAAACAAAACACTAAATCTGAAATGGGTGTATCTTCCAGAAATGAGAACTGAAAAATAAAAAATTAAAGTCACGACACCATCTGGTTGTACTAAGCATTTTATGTAGAGTAGTTATGAAGAGAAAAAAAGGAAAAAAGGAAAAGAAAGGTCGCTCTCCTAGTAAAGAGGAAAAATATCTAAAATAATCCGTTTATTACAACTGAATTGGACACAACTTAGAGCAGCTATTTATGTTGCTTTATAAATATGGAGCCTACATTTTAATAAATCTATGCTTGGCAAGTTCTGAGATATTAAATGGTTCTAATCCCATTCTACTTTATGACTAGTTCAAGAAATGACCTCTAGCTAGATCTGGCCTTGTTCTATCATGCAACTAGATTTTTCTTACAGAAAATAAATTAAAAAGGTGTGACCTTGCTGAGGGCTTGCAGAGAAAATGAGGTACATCTTGTCACAAGCAGAAGAGCCTATTTGAAACACGGTTTGTTCAATTTGAAAGGCTGCTGCTTTCCTCAGATCAGAAGTTAAGATAAAGGCAGTTGGATGAAAAGAGGAGAAACATTTCCAAGAGATGAAATTAAAGAGCTACACTGGGAACCCATTCAGCGACACAGTGCCTTTTTGTGCGCCGACTTATCTAGGACTCATCAGCCACACCTCGTCCCCGCGCGCGGGGCGCGCTCTTCACTGCGCACACAAAGCCTGTCGTGTAGGGAGACGATGAAACCGCTGGCGGATAGGCATCAGAGGACACTGACAGCAGCCCGGCCTCGCATGGCAGGCCCCGAGCAACCCACCCAAATCTCCCACGCCGTGCACGGAGAACCAGCGTCCTTGCGCCTCCTGATCACAGCAGCTCTCGTGCTGGGAAGCTCTCTTCTGGTGGGAAGTCTCCTCCAGCCATCAGTACACGTGTCACTGACGGGAAATGTCCCCAAATGCCTCGCGCCTGCCTCTGTGTATCAAGCAGGGTGCAGAACAACCCCACACAAAAGTGGGGATTTTAAACCCGGCATGGCTTCACAGCCATGCTTGATTTCTGGGTCACTTGACCTCCTAAACGTCAGCAGCAATTGGTACAACACTGCCCCGACAGAATAGCGTTTGTGTCCAAATCAGAAGAGGTGCATTTCGTAATTTCCCTCCTAGCAGCAATTAATTCCCTTTCTCACAAGAACAAAGATATGAAGAGAAGGACTTACAAACACATCTGGGTTATTGCTCTACCTGGATTTTGTAAAGAATTAGCAGCAAAAGAAAATAAGATGCATCTTTGTTATCGGGGAACTCCCTTTTCTTGCATTGCATTAAAAGCTCCCAGCAAATCCTCCACGTGTGAAGGACATCCTTGAAGACAACCAAGCTGAGGAGTGCTGAAAAGGGGAGGCCACGAGGCACTCCTGGCCCGCTGCCTTCCTTAGCACTGCCCCCCCGCGTTGCTCGTCGGCCCCACGATGGGCCAGCAGCAGGGGCAGGCCCAGGCCTACCTCAGGCTGCAGCCACGCTGTGCCCTAGCCTGCGAGACCAGTGGCTCCTTGTGAGCTATGAAGCCTCAGAAAGTGCTGAGGCAGGCTCTTTTAAACACATGGGCTCGTTTCCTTGCCCAGTGAGGCCCCCATAGTGGCTATGACCTGCCACAATGCCACCACTATGGCAGCTGCAGGATGGCGTGGCGGCTGCAGGATGTATGCCCCGGCCAGGTTTTGCTCCTCCTGCCCCTTGCCCCCAGCTTAGGCACAGGTGGGATGGATCTCACTGAGGTCTTCAACAGCCAAGCTCACCTAGATGGGTTCTTGCAGTTCTTTTAGTGGCGTTAGTCCCAGTTTGAATGGTTCCTCATTGCAAGCTTTAGGCAGACAGATTTAAAGAGCATAACAGCAGATCTATACCCTATAAAAGATTGCCTAATCACAGCAGCTAGCTGAATAAAACCCAGCACATGTTGTACTAATTCATATAACCAAAAGCAGTTTAATTTTGCTCGTTTAGAAGAAAACCTGAATGTGAACAAAGCATTTGGTAAAGTGACAAGTGGAATTCCAAACAAGAAAGACAAATATTTCCTCCAGAGGCTAAACCTACTGCAAAATATTAATCTCTCCTTCTACACATCTTCACATGTCTTTGGTGAAACACCTGTCTGGAATTGTTAATAACAAATATTTTTTAAGGTTTACACTTCAAAGCCAGTACTGCAATGTCAAGCAGTGTAAAACTTTTGAAGTAGTTTTAGCTAAATACTTCTGTGACAACTGTCTAACTCAATTTGTCTTAGCTGACTCTTTTCTGATATTATAAAAACCTAAGAAAGACCTGGTTATCAGCCAAAAAGGTAAAAATTTGAGGGTCATAACTACTAAATTGTATGAATCAAACATTTTAAAAAAAATAAAAATGTAGTTGATTCAGAAAATGATTGATGCCCTCTGATTTCTGAACTTTAGCTGAACAATGCTTTTTTTTTTTCCTAAAAGGATCAAAAAAACAATATTCCATGCATAGGAAAGGACAAGAACACTTCAATAATCCAATGAAACCATGATAACCCAAACATAACAGCATTACAAAATGAGTATATTATGTCCTACTTGTTTAGCACAGTGAAATGGTTGTCCTTAACATGGCAAAAGATACAGATTCAAAATAGGAGGCTGCTAATAGGAGGCTGCCGTATACTTTTAATTACTGAACAACTTTGCACTGCAGGCAAGTATTAAGGCTAGAAAAGGATGAGAGAAAAGGAAAAGAACTGGAGGAAGAGGAAGGCAAAGAAAGCAAGCTGGGGCTGATGAATCAGAAAAGTTCTGAGAATTACTCACAATGTAATAGGAAAAAAAAAAAAACACACACCAAAAAAACAACTAAAAAGGTCGAGCTGACCTCGAGACTCTAAGTCGGGCTCTTGAAATCCTAAATCATACAAAGCGCCATGACTTCAAGGCACACAAACATAAGAGGATTAAGGTAAGTGTCCCACCTAAAAGCCTGAGAAAACAAAGATTAGTTTTAAGTACTGAAAAGAAACACAAATTCATACGGATGCTCCATGTGCAGGAAGAATAATTGTTAGGATGTATTAAGAGCCCACTCAAATAAGCACCATGTAACACAAGGCAAAACTCCAGGTTTGATTGCCACCTTCTGAGTGCAAATATACTCATGTCAGAACTTCACAAACATTACCGACTTAACAGATTCAAAACCTATTGAAGTCAGAGGTAAGTTTCTCATTGACTTCAGTTAGCTAAGACCCTCTGTTTAGAAAGATTAAGTCAAGACAAATATAGCTATTCTTTCCAGGGGAAAGCAGTGAGACGGCTGCTCCCAGCCCACGGTACCTACCTGACCGACTGCAGCAACACCCCTACCA
The DNA here is from genome assembly GCF_047663525.1 of Anas platyrhynchos. Taxonomy (NCBI): domain Eukaryota; kingdom Metazoa; phylum Chordata; class Aves; order Anseriformes; family Anatidae; genus Anas; species Anas platyrhynchos. The sequence goes on along the minus strand of NC_092598.1, from coordinate 15,198,979 downwards.
AGCGAGCCACGGCACAGCAAAGACTTCTCCTGCAGTTAAACACTAAGAAACAGACTGTGCTCCTTATGCTATCAGGCTCTCGGTCATATTTACATTTACCTTACATTTGTGCTAGTGGAAAAAGAGATAGCGATACCCTTTGAAGGATGGCATTAGTTCTGGATGTTATTCTACAAGTTTGAACTGTGGTTGTCATATCTTGACCTTTGTACATCAGGCACAGGAGATGTCAAATGAAATTTAAGCAATCACTCTGAATTCTGTACTCATTTTCATGTCAGAGAATATTTAAAAACCAGCAGTGCCGTTGTTTATGCACCTACTAGATGGAAAGAGAAGCACTGTGTGTTTGATGGACTGACCAGCTTTCCACCAGCCCAGACGACTTCAATAAATTCTTGTTAATTGAAGACATGAAAAACTTGGAAAAAATCCCATTTATCATCTTGTTATACATCTGCTGGAAGGAGTCACCGACTTCAACCCCTTTCCAGCATTACTGAGCACTTGGAGTCCCTCATATTCAATACGATTCAGTAAGAGAGAAACCTGGAACAACCTACCAAGCACACGCTAATTTCTGAGATTGCTTCATTGGGTAAAACGAAAGCTTACATCTTTGTACTATTAGAGTCAAAATGCCTCTACTGAATCCTCTTAACTATCTATTTATTTGAGCATAAATATGTAGTTAAGGATCTGGGAAAACCCTATGCCTTCCCAAGTATGTAGTCCACTAAAATACTGCGAGACAAGCCCCTCGCCAAGAGGTCCCTTCTGAAGGCGTGTGGGTGCAGGCAGGGCTCTGCAGCTTCACGAGGGCACAGGGCTGGGCAGCCACCCCGCTGCACCACGAGCTGTGGGCCCACCGCCGCCAGCTCTGCCAGAACCAACAAACCACGCGGTTCCCAGAAAAAAACAGGGCAAGCAACTAAGTGCTGTCAAGTCAACCTGTTGTCCTGAAGCCAGTTAATGGGGGGAGAAAACCCCTGTTAGTTCATACTTCATTCTTTGCACTGATTATTTTAAGAAAATAAACCTATAATGCTAGCAAGATTGTTTGTAAGCAGAATTCTACTTTTTAAAAAGAATTTGATAGAGCCTTAGGTCAACATGCCATGAGCAGATCAAGACAAGTATAGCCCTAGTGACCAAGATGACCATCCACTGCAGGATAGTCATTTTGATTTAATAAGAAATATTTTTGTCTATAGGTCCAATACACAGCAGCCAGAACTTAATGGCAACGTTTTTCAGGAGAGTTTTCCTACTACTCCTCTGAAAAAAAGTGACTGCTAATCTCCTCTGCACGAGAAGCAAGTAGCTAGCACCCAGCTCTGACAGCCGTATGTCTTCAAGGCATGCAGGTTGCTCTCCAGGTAAAGGGAGGAGGGGGAGGCAGATACAGAACTCAACAATTTCTCATAAAAATGAAATAACTCACCAAAATACATACATCCCATTTTAAATATCACACCAAATCCTCCTGCTTGGTTTTTGGATGATAGCTTGAAACTCAAAAACACATTCAAAACAGACTACTTTCAATTTCTTTCATTATTAACATTCCCCAGAATGTATGTGAAAAGTTAACAAGTTGAAAAGTTCTGTCCACTGAAATCTAGGGCTCCGTTTAGACAATACCAGTAATTATCCGGAGATCACTTTGATCATGTTTTCCTCCCAACAGAAGCAAAATTCCCACCAAAGCCCGAAGTAAGGTTACTTACAGGACATGACTTTCAACGTGTCGCAACAGATAAACGTCTCCGTAACTCCATGAGGACACAGGACAAGCCGTGGCACCCCTCGGCGGCCTCTCTGAAGGGAACCCATGTGGCTTGGGCCCCGTGCCCGCAGGACTGACCTGGGGGCCACGGGGCCGTGGCTCTGCCCTCTTGCCACCAGCGGGGCCGCAGCGACTGCTCGCATGGCCTCCGTAGGGAAACCCCTGAAGGAAAGCAGCAGCAGAGCTATTGCCCACAGCAATGCTACGGGACGAAGTGGCGGTGACAAGATGACATTGAGAGTCTGACACTGTAGATTACCTCAGAACCATATCAAAATGACTCCCGGTTATCAGATCTAGATGACAATGAGACTCCGGCATCACTGTCATCTATCCTGAAAAAATAAATAAATGGTACATGCCACTAGCCACGGGAATGGATGGCAATTACAGATCTATTGTAGCAATGCTGCTTTTGTAAGGGTGGCTCAGGAGCTTTGGTGATTAACTCAACCTCAGAATTATGCCATTTTGTCTTTTGATTATCAAAAATAAAACAAAAAAACCTCATCAACGCTATATTTAATCTAGCAATATTCCTCTTCCAATCACACAACAAAGTGCTGATGAGACAACTCAACAATCCCAATTATGCAGTAACAAATATTGAATTAGCACACTTAATTCTGAATATGAAGAAAGGATGCACCCACCCCTCTTTGGGCAAGTAAACCGGGTACCAGCTTGAAAACCTGCAAAGTGCCCTGCCAGGGGTAGCCCGAGCACTCCTACGTGCAGGCATTGGGCACAGACTGCCCGACGTTGGCAGCCCTGGGCCACTCTGGGACAACGCATGCCAGCCCCGCGTCCCCACGGATCGGCTGTCCTGCAGGAGGGGAGCGCCGGGCAAGCGGTGCTGCTGACCCCAAGTGCACGGCACGTCAAGAGGGGCGGCTGCAGTGCTTTGGGACAGAGAGCAGCACTATCCCACAGGCAAAGAAAGAGCATGTCCATGTAAGAACGGGAGAAAGTATATCTATATTTGCCTTTTAAAAATGGTACTGGATGTGAAGCTGCTTTTTTCATTTAATTTTTACCAAACACTGTTGTGACTGCTGTCCAAACTGGTTTTTGTTTTGCCAGAAAAAAGCACTTACATTTATATTTTAAAGGAAAATGAGCTGCTTCAGACTGACCAAGTCATTTGTCTCTTACTGTCACACTTATTTTTCTGTTCCTTTTCCCTTTCATTAAAATCATACATAGAAACTACAAGCTAATGAAACAATGATGAACATCTACTTCAATAACACGGAGAATTCTCAAATGTGCTTTGTTTGTTTTGTTTTTTCTGCAAAATTAACATATTAGAGACTATTTACCACTGTACAAAATTCCTTTCTTTATTTATGAAAGCTACATCTTTACTATCATGATGTGAAATGAAAAGCCTCCTGTACTTGTTGCATACAATTAAGCCGCAACAAAAGCCAGCCCAAGCCATTTCACATTTCATAGGGCTGCAATTATTCTTTAACTGTTAGAATATGCTGTCCCCCAGGAGCTAATTACAGAAAAGCTCTCATCACACACAAGAAACATACAAACAAATCCTTCAAGCACAAAGCAAATGTTCAACATTAAAGAGATGCATTCAGGAAGTCACACCAATCAGTTTGGTTCAGCTAATTACTAATCTGATTTCTGGAGTAGTTGCATTAGATAATTATGATGCCCATTCACAACTTGAAAGCCAGGTCTTTGACTGATTATAATAAAGATCTAGGACTCGGAATAAAAGTAGGAGCAAAGTACGGAGCACACATCAGAGCAGGGCTGACAACGTATCTGCTTATTGCACTGGGTTATCGAGGACCCCATCCGGCGTTTGCCATACCCAACAGGAATATTTTCAGATTTCATTTATGACTTGGTCAGGCCCGGACCGGCACTAAGGCACAGCTTTGCTTGCAGACCAGAGTCACCAGGTATCCGAAACAGGTCTCTTGATGCTGCTATCCCCTCGGAGTGCCAGGCTGAGCTCCTCAATGACTGATCTCACTAGGCTTTAACTTAGGTTTACTTGCTTTCAGCCCCTCCAGGGCTTTTTTCTTGCTCCAACTATGGCTTTGGTTTCCAAAGTCACCCAGCACCGGGTGAGAACCTACCATCCTCTGGTTCTTGTTTCAGACCTGACCAAAGCTCTAAGCGATCACGTTGTAGCTGGGAGCTCAGAGACTTGCCAAAAACGTGTTTGCTGAAACATTAAGAACGTCACTCTAGCTAGAGGTCTGATCAAACGGATATAGCAGGTTCCTTCAGCAGCCCAACCCAATGCTCTGCTCCCCTCAGAGGGATTTATGATGAACAAGGACACAAGCGTCCCATCAGCCGCACGTTTATGGCCACGACTCCCTGCAGATCATTGCGAGAATACAGCAGCAAGCCAGCAGGAATTAAAACTTCTCCCTGGGGTACAGCCTTGCACGTTTTGCACCACCCGGGTTTCTTTCTACAAAGCTGTTTTATGCATTACAGACAATAAACTGTGGAAATTAACCTCTCTTCTCTGGTGTTATCACGTACAATACCTGGATTTCTGATGAATGCATTAAATAAGAATGAAATTTGAACAAATGCTGAACTTTAAACAGGTAAACTGGCTTCAGCAGTGCACACTGAGCCATCCTTTGCCATGCTGGGGCAACAGCAGTGATTCAAAACACACAGTTTAATTAAAAAACAAACCCACACAGCAGTGTCAGCTGGAAAATTCGGGGTTTGTTGCTGTTTAAAAACTCGAATGAAATACAATTCACATTCAGACTGGCACTTCTCCACTTCCTATTCAAAATCAGGCAGAACCACACGATTACATTGTTTGCACGCAGGCACGCTGGACACTTTTAAAGCATTAAGGTGAAAGGGATTCTTTGCTCTTGTTAAACTAAGTGAATGAGAGTTGCAAATCTGTATTTCAAAGTCAATAGGCTACAATATTTAGAGGTCTGCCATATGTGGTAGCTTAAAATTCAAAACTGAACGAAAATTGTGTGGGGTGGAAACTAATGTTATGGAATCTGAACCAAGGCTACATTTATATTTCACTTTAATGCTCTGGCTGTTTAATCAAAATATGAATAAAAGGTCTAAAAGACCAACACGCAAAAATATCATAGTTCTGGAATTTAGCTTTAGCTTCCTATTGTCAACCAATTACTGTGTAATTTTTTCCCTGTGACTGAATAACTAACTGTTAGCAAATAATGAAAAGGCAATTACAGCAGAGCTTTGTTCATATTACCCTCTTCATTTTATTCAGGCTATAATTATTGTCAATGCTGGAGGCTTACTGTACCATGTAAGTGGCACCAGGGAAGAAAATGGAATGGGCTGGTGCATGGAAAATTGCAAATGTCACAGCTACCTTCATCATCACCGTTGGACTTCGGAGATTAAAAAAAATAAGCAGCAAAAAGCTCTCCATGTGTGTTTTGCAAATTCTTTACCTCAAGCTGTTGCAATGGCTGCTGAACTGGTAGAAAGGGGAAAATTCAAGTACCATGTTTGTTCTTTTTTTGTTGTTCTTAGCCTCCCCCCTCCGCCCCCTCCCCAACATTTTTATTACTATTTAATTCCCAGAGGACACTTCCTTTTTGCCACAGCGTGCCTGGAAACAAACTCACAGAAATATCCTTTTAGCAGTGCTTCTCATTAAGGATGTCCATGCTGTTCTGTAACGGAGAGTGGCATATAAATGATGTATTTTATGGGGTTTGATCTTTACTTCTTTGCCACATACAGACACATCCCTACAAAAATGAAGATTACGACCCGTATGCACAGATGCAGTGTGCCACATTTACAGCCTGTCATTGACCATTTATAATGCAGTTTCCCTGGGCTTCTCGTATTTACCAGCAATGATGGATACAAATCAGAAATGTGCTATTTCATTTGCACCTTTTTGAGAAATAAACATTGTCCCTGTGCTTCATTCACATTGTTTTCCTCTTTGTATTGTTTACGAGAGATCCAATACACTAACGTTGCCTTTACATACCTACTCAGATTTCTTCTTTTTTTTTTTTTTGGTCATGCGAGTTTAAGGTTAGCCTGACTATTTTAAGGCGGCTTGATTCAGGAAGAGTTGAGATTGATATTACTGGCACCCCACGCCTGCCTAGCTTTAATACTTTAATTCCATTTCCTCCAGCATGAGCTCCCATCGACGTGCGCCCGTCCCACCAAACAGCCGTAGCCTCACGCCAAACGCCTGGCGCAGGAGCCCAGCCCGAGCAGCAGGGTGCTGTGCCAACATCAGCAAGCCCACGAGCCACACCGTGGCCCCACGCTCACCGCCTGCCCTCCCACGTGCAAACTGAAGCTGGGAGAGCAGGAGCTGTGGCACTGCACACGAGGACAGGTCCCACGCTTCGTGTCCTGCAGCGTGACGGCATGTGCCGCGAGGCATCCGGGCACCTGGTGCGCGCCCATAAAACGCCAGATGCCTTAATGGAGTAAGAGCATTTCAGATATCCTATGGAAGCTGAGTTCAGTTCTTGGTTTAATTCATCATCCGTAGAAAAATCAACGGTTTATTTTCTTATATATATTTTATTTTAAAAGTAATAGTATAGCTGGGAAATGTGAGTAAAATCAATTGCATACAGCCGGCACGATAAGAACAGCTCCCTTTTTATACATTTTCCCTGGCAATGCTTTGGGACCTTTGTGGTCTGTGGTCATTTTTCAGTTCTCTGTGTCAACAAAAACAGACTTTTCAGCTCCAAAAGGAATGCATCACACATTAAATCCTTACCAAATTTAAGTCTACTTTGTCATTTTTCAGATCCTGAATAATATCATAAACTTTTGGGATTACAGAAATAATAATGACCAAAGCCCAGGCAATTTAAGCCTGCTGTGCTAATCACAGAGTAAAAAGTCCTTTATAATAACATCTATATGCTAGAAAAATACAGATCTTTCAAACCATCCAAAACCTCGCTTTCCATTCCCTGCAACAACGCGGAGGACATTGCTGAGATAATGACGCACATCCTTCAAGCCATTCCGTTCACGTCCCAACATATATGAAAAACAATCCGATCGCTTTAAAAAAAATCACTGTTTCTTAAAAACAAAAATCCTGATTTATTGAAAAACGTAGTATGATGTCAGTGTGAATTAATGTTTCCCATAGGCATACTAATAAGCTCCATGACATAATAACTTGTTATACTACACCAGTGGGACCTTAAAATTATTCCAAAGATAACATAACACAACACTTGAAGCAGCAGGAAACTTCCAGCATGCTTTTAGATGTTTTACAGTGTTACTAATCTTTGAATTGCTTGGAAAAACTGAAAGGAAACAGAATATTTAAAATTGGAAGCACTGCAGTTAGAAAATGACTCCATTCCAAATTCCAAGTGCGCACAGGAGATTAATGTCAATGTAAGAAAAAAAAATAGCAGCAGAAGGGGGGAAGTTATTAAATGCACTTTCTAGGTTGGACATGTGCCTTTTGGTAGTCCAGTGCAAATCTGTTTTTATTTGGCCGAGTTAGGAGGGTTTAAAAGAACAGACTTGCACACACACCAATTTCTTATTAATGAGAAGAAGTCGGCCTTATTTATTAATTTGCTAATGCAATTTCAGGCAGTGACTGCCCAGCACCAGTGCTGGGACACGCCAGGAAAGAACGGCAGGGAGGGCTTTGGCAGGAAGCCCCCCGCATCAGGCTGGGCACCGGGCGCCCTGCAGGCCACCAGCTCCCTTGGTTTAGCAACACGCTCGCCAGGGCTAAATGTTTGAAATAGAGCTCCCAGATTAAGTGGTGGGCTTCTCGAGTGGTATCCTCAGTTCCTTGCTCAAGCTACCAGAGGTGCCGGGGGGATACCAGGCAAAACAGTGCAGTGCGAGGTGCTGAGCACAGGCAGCAGGTTCGCCTATGCCAGCCGGGCACCGTTTGGTTTTCGCAGTTCCTACAATTATGGCCCTGTTCATCTCGCACCACCTTTGCTGCCTTGCCCCTCTTACCCAGCTCCTTGCTCTTCATTTGGCCTCCGCACCGCTTCTCCCCGGCCACGCGGAGCCACGTGCTGGGATGCTCTGCTCGGCATAATTTTCTTTCCTGTCTTAAAGGAAAGCACATCCCTGGCCGCTGCTTCCAGCTGAACCCTACGGCCTTCGACCAATGCTAGAAATGAATATTCCATGCAAAAAATGTTAACCTTTGATCCAGACACATCTCTGCAGTAAGTGATCCTGTTGTGCTGCAGCCCTTTGATCACTCGCACAAAAATTGGAACCATTTGCAAAAGTAAAGCCTGTGATTTGCACATAAACCAGAGCTGGCTTACAGAGGGCTGCGCTATCCGGGCGCGGGTCTGAGAGCGTCTGCACAGCCCCAGCACCACTGCCGGTCCCTTCGTGGGCCAGAAACGCTGAGCCCACGTCTCCAGGCTCAAACTCTCAGGAAGAAAGCGCGATGGGGTGTGCGAAACAATAAATCGCCCCAAGCAGAGCGCAGGGAGGGATCTCGAGTTACTGGGTACCACGGGATGGGGAAGCAACAGCAGTGACGAGAGCCACATCAGCCATGAAAGATTCAGTTTCCTATTCATCCCCTGAACGGTTTCGACATCATGGGAATCTACAACAACCGTGTGAAACCATTTTCCACAGTGAACCTAGAACACCTGGTGAGCCCTTTGTAGTCCCTGCCAAGTAACTATCTTTAAAAGGAAGGATAAACTGTAATCTGGAAATGTCAGATACAGACCACTACTGCTACAATAGCGAGGCGCAGGCAAGCAGAGAGAAGAGGTGCGGGGGAATGAATGCTTTGGGCTAGATAAAGAATGAGAGGGAAAAAAATGGAGAAAATGATATGGAAAGGGAAATAATTTAAAGAGTATGCAAAGGCCACCAAAGGATTGAACAAACACAGTAGCACAGGGGAACAGAGGGTGATACAACAGTAATTTTGAAATTAATAGTATTCCCACGATCCGCAGCAGAGGATGGAAAAACAAACTATGAACTGAAGTACAAGATGGAAGGTTTTCCTGCTTTTTTTTTTTTTCCTTTTTCCAATCATCATATAAAAGAATATAAAACTGATACATCAGTGAAAAACTTGTGAGCCCTGCACCAGGCACAAACCGAAGATATTACCTTATCCTGAAACTTTTGTAATGCAAAGAAAAATAAAACTCTATCCTGCACTCTGGTACTGTGCTCCTTTATCACTTACAAGAGACATGAATGGGGGAGAAGAGGAAAAAAACTATTTGAGGAATTCAGCACAGTTATTTCAGAAGAAGAACACAAATTCCGTTTCCTTCCCTGAGAAGCAAAACAGCCTCATTGAGAGCTCTGAACACAACACAGAACTCCTGTCAGGACGCTGATGAATTTCTGGTATCTGAAATGACAAATGAGTATTAAACTTAAAAATAAATAAATAAATAAATAAATAAATAACACTAGCTTTGTATCTATTTAACAAAAGACTACTTTGATACCAACTTTTTGTCCATATGAAGCACCACCACATAAGAATCCCACTCTGGTGGAAACCCTGCACCAAAAAGGTTTAGAGCAATTTTTAAAAGTTTTTTTTTTTTGTTTGTTTGTTTTTTTGATAAAATGAATGCATCTACACAAAATCTTAGTTTCTTACAGTCTCTTAGAGTCTTCTTGTTGAAAGTTTCATATTGCCTATATTGCCTGTCTGCAGATACGTTGCTGCTCCGAGAAGTTTTTGCCAGCCTCTGCTAACATTACGAACTATTTTCATGTGAAAGGGACTGCACGTCCCAGCTGGCTGTGAGCAGCCACCGCTCACTACCATGCACAAAATCAGACCACAAGCAGAACCTACCAACAGGCACAGTTCAAAAATTCCCTTTGGAAAATGGACGGAACTAAAGTGGTGGGGACTGTAAATGCTCTAATTCAGGCTATTTCAGGTCACCTAATGAATATTATATCATGTTTTCATTATTATTATTTTTTTAATAATTGATTTTTGTTTAAAAAAGTGAAAACCCATAACCACACTGGCTTGTAGCCTAACTGGAAGGGTGAGCACGTTGGTCACTGTGAGCAGAGGCGTTACTAATAACTAACATGAGCTTGACCTAGCTGGACTTCTGATGTCAACTCTGACAGGTGTACGAGACCACCAACACCTCTCTGTTGATACACGTTCCCCTAACTGCAGTCTCTTATTCTCAAAGCTTCTGTTTTTGCATGTCAAAGTGACATGGCTTGGCTCTTAGGAAGACCAAATAAGATGCAAGTGACAATTAAAAGATATGTGTAAGCTAACTACATGCTGGCTATTGTCAACTGCGTTCCGATGGTGCTGCTGAATGAGGAATCATGCCATGTAATCATGAGAAAGATCATGAGAAAAGTTACGCTGTGTGTTAAACATCGAGCCTTTGCAATGCAGGTGGCGTATCTCACAACACCGTTTCTGCAGGCCTGCTCTTCTCGGGGCAGACACGAGCATCAGCACGGCTTGATAGAGCAGATGATAGGTGATCTCATGGGCTGCTCTCATTTTTCATCATTGATTTGCTGCAGGATACACGGTGAGTATCTTCAGGATTTAGATGGTTTCCATTTGTAAATATTTTTAGATAAAAGAGTCCTAAGCAATTATAGATCTAACCTCTCAGTAACAAACCCATCTTGCAGTCCAGTGAAAAAAGCATTCATTTTCCTGATAGAAAGTTATGGGTAAGAGAATAAAGCACGCTAAAGGCTCCCTCGGCATATCTTGTCACATTTCTAGAGACTGATGCCATAAGGGTCTCATTCAGAACTCCCTGATGGTGGTGCAGTTTTTCTTAGTCATGTCTTCAGATTTGGGAATTAAATAAGACCTTAAAGGGAAAACTTCTGAGGGGACCCTCAACAACACGGCAGTGGAAGGCTGAAAGAGGAATTCTTGTCTGAGGCAGGCTGGGACAAAACAACAACAACAAATCCATGAAAATAACTGCAGAAAAACCTAACATTTAATGGCAGCAGGTATCAGACTTGGCCCTTACACCAACACACTTCCACAGCAGCAAAGGAAGCCACAAGAAAGCAGAGGGAACACATTACGGGTCTTTGTCAGCACAACATCAATGTCACGGCTGCCTGCAATTTTGAGACTGGACTTGAAAACCCAAGGTGAACATGCCTCCTCTTCACTTCATTGAAAGCCATGCCTCTCCTAATCCTGGGGGGCCAAAATAGGCACAAGTTAAAGTCTCAGCAAATGACCCAGGTAAAGGCTATTTAAATGGAATATACGTTTGGGTTACAGTCCTGTTTGTAGGTCTGTTACGACAAGACAGTGCTGTGACAGGAGAGCCCCATGTTACGCTGCTTCGCCTAACGACGAGTTATGAACAGGCTTTAAATTGGTGCAGATGTCATTTTGTGTGGCTGAAGTGGGGATTATTTGCCAAACCCTCAGATCAAGTCAAGAGCTCCTTATCCAGTCCATAACGGAAGCATCACTTCAGTTACCTGAATATGCTAAAAATGGGATCGTGTTTCTGGTCATTACTGAGAATGGAGAGGAACAATGAGAAATATGGAAAAGAAACCCCAAACCCACAGGCTCCACGTCCTTGGGATTTAGTGAAAAGGAAAACAAAATACAAATGAACTTACATATTTAACTAAAACATCAGCAGTTTGGAAACTTAAGTCTTGATTATGTCACAGAAGCAAAATGAGCGACTGACCAAGGTTTATGTCTGCATTTTGGCTGCAAATGCCCACATTGCAAATACCTGAGGTGGGCACTAGGAGGGATGGCACTGAATGAAGACAGCAGCATAAAGTCATTTGTAAAGCAGTTCCCTCTGCAGACCCCGCAGCAAGTCCATCATTGTGCAAGATTTGGAGCGAGAAGGGCACTAAGGTCTTCTGGAAGAGCCCCACTCTCAGCTACTCTGCCTATCCAGTGCCTGATAACAGGATTTAAAGAAACCAGCCTCTTAAGTGATTATATTGGGCATCCTAAATAGAACTCGAGCTCTCTACCCATACCCAACCAGTTACGCTCTGTCCCACCAAGAGATGATGTCACAAACTGACACACAAAAAGAAATGGCACGTTTTTTTCTTTCACAAGTACCACCACCAACGTGCAACAGCTTCAGCACTCTCAGGAATTCACACATGTATTCTACGGACACCAGCACATCAGTGTTTTAGCTCAAATCATTAGCATGCTTTAGAAACACCCCCCAGTACGTGTGCTGTACCTCATGGAGCTGTACTGGAGGGCATGAGCTAGATGCCTTTTGGGAAAAACTGAACTAGAAAGTGCCCTACAGGACTGCAGCCAAATGAGGACGAGCAAGCAGCCACCCAAGAGCATGCAGTGTGGGCTTAGCATGCACAGCTCCAGCTGCTTTGTGCTACAGACCCACAGTCTGGTTCACATTTCTTGCAATCTCATGCATAACCCTGGAGAAAGGTCCCTGCACGTAGATACTGAGTTATAGCTGAACACGTTTTAATGCACTTTTGCAAAAAAAAAAAATACACAAAAAGACCAACGTGTGTTAATTGCCTTATGTACATACAAGAATCTGGTCTCTCCTACAAATAAACTGATGTTAGTATTTGAAGCCTGTGGCGTGTAATTAAAAATGTCTAATTCGCCCAAAACAAGATTGCCTCAGTGAAAGCTTGTCACCTTCTATATGGGAAAGTCATACATTATGTATTTTTTTACAGATTTATCTTTGTTATGCAATGAGGAATGGTTTAGAGATATATAGGAAACATGCATTTAGTTTCTGTGATTTAGGGTTGCTACAATTAGCAGAAGTTATTTTTGACAGCTATTTCCCAAAACACCAGAAGAATCTGAGACCAGGCCTCCTTGATAGAGCAGAAACAAAGGGGATTCGTCCGCTTGTCTGTCAAGAGAAAAATCTCCCACCGTTCTCTGCTAAGTTGTGCAGGGGAAGAACGTGTTATTTTAGGATTTCAACTTTAAGAGAGCAGGCAGCTTGTTAAAAATTACAGTAATAAACCATGCATGTATAAACAGATCCTAGTTCAACATTCGTACTGAAGAGGACAAGGGGTTCACTGGATACAGAAGCACTTTCATGTTATTATTCACAACAATGAACAAAATGAGAAAAAGGAATCCATATGGAAATGGACACAATATATTCATGAAATATCACTACTTTGAGAAACTGGTTTCAGAGGGCATCTTTAGCCATGGCTTTCATTTAATGGAGCAGGTAGTAACTCAGTGCTCTAAGTCGCAGAATATTATTTTATTTAGATGGCTACAAAGGCCCCAAAGTGACATGAGATTAAAAAAAAAAATCATGTCTTTCCTTAAGGCAAATAAAGGTCACAAAACAACATTTAATTACCCACTCTTCTAACATTTTTAAGTAAAATGGGACTACTCCTGAGTGAATATATAGGAACCAAAACCAAGTAAGACACAAATGGCAATTATTTCACGTTTCTGAAGAAAAAGTAATTTTTTTTTTTTTTTCAAAGGGAAATCGACTCCCCTTCCACATACTCCAACTGGCCTTGGGATTTTGCACTAATGCTACTGAAACAAGGTAGTTAAAATTTTGAATGTGAATATTATTTAAAAAATCAGTAATAAAACATATCTTCCTGCTGGTTTTTAAGGTTACTGGTTTTTATGTAAGACTGAAGTAAAGTTGGAGCTGAGCATTTACTTAATTGTATGCTTTGTGAAATGCAAAAACAAAAAAAAGTAGTGTTTGAGAAGAAACCAAGCCAAACAGTGTCCTTCCCTACCCAAAGCAGTGTTCAGTAACATCATGTTGTGCTCCCTTCTCTGCTGGCAAGTCTCCAGGAAAGGGTGCAATAAGAAGATACACTCCTGGATGCTTTTTTAGCTTGGGAGGAACCAAGCAACACACACTCTGTCATACCACTGCCTTAAGTGATGAGCAAAGCAGATCCCAACTTGTAACACCTTTTATCAGCAACAGCTAACGGGAATGGATCCGTAGATCCTCAGCAGGTCACAGATCACAGCTGATCTGGACTCTCTCCTTACTCTGCAGCAAAGATTAACCCACGTAACCTAACCATCAGCTCTAATGAAGATGCCCACCTCTAGGTCACTCTCAGGTCTTGCCCCACACAGGACGTTTTCATTCACTCCCCTCAGTAAGGCCATCTTCCACCCTGCCGGTGTTGTCCCTCCACCTACCCAATAAAGGTGACTATGGGCTTTACAAAGCATTTAAAGGTGTCCATTCTCCAAGTGGTCAACAGGCTCCCAGCAAAGAAGTGCTTCTGGTTAGGACATAAATGCAGATACACCCACAAAAGACAAAACCAGAAAAATTCAACTCAAATCACCCCAAATATTTACTGCTTTGAGATCTAAAATAAAATTTGATAAAATAACTCAGGTGATTTTTTTTTCTTCCTTCTTTTAGGGCTCCCCTTCTTTCAGTCTCCACCTGTGTGTTTCCTAGTCCTCTGTCTCCTTGAGGGCTACCTATAGCAAGATTCGTCAAAGCTAAGAGTAATATTTGGCACTGGATATTTCGTTTCTACACCAAATGATGCCTCTAAGTCCTGCTGTGAACCACAAAGTCCCACAGTTCAGAGTCAATACCTACTCACAGAGTAGGCGGCAGTTCTATTGCTAGGAGAAATAATGAACAGAGAAGGTATCTGCAGTGAGAACTTCAGGCAGGAGGAAACGGCCGTGATGAAACACGGTTATCAAGTGTATTCATCACCAGTTCTCGTGTGGCTGACATCAAAGCGCTGAGGTTGCCCAAATAAGACTGACACAAAAGCCTCACCTGATTCCAGTATGCTGTGAATTGGCAGCCAGTGCTATCGCTCTGCTTAAACTATAAAGAAGCTTATGCTTATTTAGTGGTGAGCACTAAGAGCAACGGGCACCGATGATGTCTGCTTTCCCCACATTACATGGGCATTAACAAGCCTCTGAGGTAGAAGAAAGCTATTGTATCAATATAGCTTAAGCACCAAAATATTTGGGAAAAAATAGCAATATGAAGTAAGTTTCCCTTCTTTTGGCATATCAGAGAAGTTCTAAATTATCTGCTCCCAAAGCATCACCTCCCTGTTATCATCCCCTACTAATGCTGATCTTGGTTTCAAGCATGCATCCCTCATCAAAATCAAGAAGAGCTGAGCATCCTTATCTACAGGCAGATGAGAATGCCTGGAAAACAGCCACAACAGGGCAGCGATCGCTGACTGCTGACAGCTTCATTCACAGCTAAGGTGCTATTAAAACAGCTTCCAGTGTTTCCAAAGACATTCCCAAAATCAACTCGCATAACCCCCACCGCGATACCCAGTCATGACAGTAAGAGAATGACCATATAATCTCTGCACTCTTCCTTTAAGCATAAAGGATTAGCAGATCATGTATTTCTGTAAATCTTCATTGTACCAGATAGTCAGAAGTCATGATAAGAGAGAGCCATGTTCGTAGTCATGACTAATAAAGCAGAGCTTGTCACTTCTCTTGGGGTCAGCCAGGACTGGATTAAGCCTATCTAGCTTCCTCTACAAAGATATATAGGATACATTTTAAAATGTAAATGACCACTGTAAATTGTGTGAGATTAACTGAAGAGGTACCTAGGACGTATTTATTACCACAGCTATAATGCTATTAAAGTATTGTTGCAATTAAAGCAGGACCCATCTCTTATAACAACACAGGGACAAGGATGGATTACAGGACCAGGAAGGAAAAACAGCTGGCTGAATGGATTACAGATCTCCCGAAAGAACTTCACTTCTGCATAATTTGTTATTTCACCACATCGTTCTGCTCGAGGGGTGGAAAGTTCAACCAGAGATGAATAATTAAGAAATCTCTAAGCCGATGCCTGGGCATCCTTGATGTCCAGAATAATGAATGTCCGTGCCTGTAAAAACTCTGGGATACCGCGTGTAAGCACGCCTCTGGATGGAAGTATCACACAGCCACACTTCATTCTGCTTAGCTTAAAGGCTCCTCTAACAAATGGTTTGAGGAAGGCGAGTAGCTGCATCAGGAGAACTTGTACCTGTGAAACAGGATCATTTTCTATGAATTAAGAAAACACATTCAGATGTCACTACAAGCCTCTCGGAGACAGGACCCCAAACAAATTAATCCCGACTCCCCAGGGACTTGAGCCGAATCTTGTCAAGGCAGAGTCAAGCAGAGACCATGTCATCAAAAACATCTGCACGAACCCCAGCGAGCGGCATCTGCTTCTAGAAAGGGACGGAGCTTAGAAGAGTACCATTGGCTTTCTTCCTCCCCTCTAATTCCAGCCTGGTCAACGAAAGGATTGTTTTGCAGACCCTGGGGTTAAACTGAGGAACTCTCTTCAGAACTGTTGAATGAGGGGCTGGCCACCACTGTTAGCTCCCTGGAGCACGGAGAGCTGCTGTTTAATCTTCTAACACGCTCCAGGCAAGGTCATTTTTAATCCTGAGAACAAGATATCACACAACTGATTGGCAAAACCTTTCTGGAACTGCATCAATTCAAAAAGAATTTCCCAACACTTAGCAATAGTTAAAAGAATAGCAGCTATAACTGATTCAGAGAGATTAAAAGGATAAATCACCGAGGTTGTTGGGGAAGATAAAGCCAGTAAAGTGAATAAATGTTCTGGGTGTGGAAGGAGACAGGCTGGTTTATCAGCCAACAGCATGGAGTCTCAAACCTAGGGCTATTAGGATTAACGGTGCTCTGTCCTTTAAAAACCCTCTAATGTATTCAGTAAAATGAAAGAGGAAAAATGTGCCTGAAGTGAGGGGATGTCATGACAGCCTGGTCTGAGAGCCCTGAAAGTGTTGGGAACCAAATCCTTCAATTTGGCAGCACAAAAGTCAAGAGACAGCGTGACTGTAGATGGTCTGGAGAAAAATTCTTCACACTGTTGTGTTTTTTAAGATGGCTCTAGTCTTAGTAGTCGGTTGTTCCAGTACTGAATTATTTAATTTTGTCTCCAGAGATTAGTTTTAGCATTATTATCAAAAACAGTACAAAAATTTGTGCACAAGACTGTTGAGAGGAATACGTACAGAAACACAGTTCTGATACTTACTTTTTTTTTTTTTTATATTATTTTTTGAGGACATGTAAGTATGAAATGTTAACACTCCAAATTTGTGTTATGTTCCAATTCTATTAACAAAAGAAAATTACGTGCTTTCTGTCTTGAATACAGGGAAGAAACTCTAGCACACAACTCCCTGTGGAAAACAGCTACATTTGTAAGAGATGCAGAGGCAAGACTGGCACTTTCCTTTGGTCTTGGAAAAAAAATCTTTAAAATATGATCATTTTGAGCTTCCATATATCTGGAAATTCACTAATCACTTCTGTGTGTGAGTAGCTCAGCATGAAAAATAGTATTACTCCCTGCCGTGGCTTTAGCAAGACAGATATCAGCATGGCATATTCATATATTCCTCTGTGGATTTATATGTAAATATGCAAGAGTCTTTGTGGAGGTCTCTTATTTTCTAAAGAACCCTTTCGGCTATTTGCTATTAAAGCTATATCCGTACATATAATATTACGCTGCCCTTTGGTCTTTATAGGGAAAAGAGGCTGTCATAAAGCTGTCTTCATTGTCCTTTGTCCAGAGGCTCACACGAAACAGCGACATTTTCAGGGGGAAGGATATTCTTCATAAAGCAACCTCCACAGATAGGAGCTACTTTTTCCACAAGTAGCTTATCCAGTGCTTATAATGGGCTCTTTATGTAGAAAGTTGGGGTGTAATAAAAATACCATCCCTAATCGGAAAATCGTAACAGCATGGAAAACCACCTCGGAGGCACTGGGTGAGCCATTTTGGGGTTTCACTGCCAGGGAAAAGCACTCCCCCTCGTCTTCTGGACCACTAAGAATCATCTGGAAGACGAGTCATTGTTTCCTTTTGTGTTTTTTTTTTCTCCTATTAGATCTAGTAGAGCTCCATCTTGGCACGTACAATTCCCCCCTGGGTAAGCGGAGAAAGAAGCAATTAAGTACAAAATGCTAACAAGATGTCTGAGTGAGTCAACTATTTTTCTCAAGTATCCGTGGCTTTTGTACACCTATGAAAATCATTTCTAGGTCAAAGAAAAAATAAAAGTTAGGGTAAACCTAGAAAAAGAGTGTCATATTAGGATATTTATATAAACTGTCATTCTTGTGTTTTCCCCAAACCTCATGTGCTCTAAGCAATCAATCAACAGCCTCCACAATCAGACTTGGAGTCCTGATGGAGTAGGAAGATGTCATCCAGAGAGGAAAACATGTGGAAAATCTGTTAGCCATGTGTGTCATTACTGATGTCAACATTTAAGTAAATATGCAAGAACTACCTAAGATTCCTACATACCTACTGCAACATAAATAACAGGGAAAGCTTTGCCAGATTCAATGATTGTACATTTATCTCAGCCTTTTATCTAGTTACAGATCTGTAACGCTGGTATGTCTTCTAGGACCGGGAGCAATTTGGAGACTGCTGTAGCAAATAATTCAGGAGCAATTCCTTAGATTAATTAAAGTTTTCACCTTTAATTACTGCCCATAAGACCTGAAAATAAATGTGGACTCTTAATATTTTCTGAATGCGAGACGTTATACAATTAATTCCAAACAGCAAAAGCAGCATTCAGATTCTAGAAATTCCCAGCACAGTTTTTCATAAGGTGGGAGTTACAAACCACTGGTAACACCAGCAGCGATGCTGTGTTCGGATCACAGACAGGCTACAGCAATTATACAACCAGGGAAAAATCTGCCATTTTTCATCTATATGTTACATAGTTATTGATAGAATTAGGATTAAACTTTCAAAATCTCTTTTATAAGCACATGGGAGACAGCAGTCAATGCTACAGGACACACTTAAAATCAGAGATTAGAAAACCACAAAATTTGGGTTAAACAAGAACAGCGTCCAAAGCAGAACGCTTGGAGACAAGGCGCCCTACACAAAGGTTTATTACAGCCTGCATACATCTGTGTTATGGTAAAACCCAAATGCACTGTCATTAAGTTTTAAAAATCAAACGTAGAGTCCTGAGCAACCTCAAACTTTAAGCCACTAAATCTCAGTAATAGTTTTTAAGGAGAGTTCAAAAGCAAAACAGAGAAGTCGAAGTCCAAAGGTATCACAATGGCAGATCAAAGTGTGAAAAGGGATTAATGGCATCTTCAGCAAATGAAGTCTAAAATTCTGGTGTATTAGAGAAGGTCTTTTTTGAAATGGTAATAGGCTATACCTGAGCTGAAAAGACAATTAAGATAGTGTTAATTTTTTTTATGGTATCTGGCAGTAATATTTTTATCCTGTTAATTATACAGTAGACAGCAAATGTATATAATATGATAGCTCCATGCTGAGATGACATGCCTGCTGCCTAGTTAAGTGGCTACATTTATCCTATAATTAGCTTGCAGGAATGTGATTTGCATTGCATACCTAAGAGTATATATAATGTCAACTATGCCAGAAAAGCCTAAAATGGAAGCTGACACTCTCTTAGCTGTGACCTCTGTATATAACAAGGTGATGCCTCTCGTGACCTCCTGCTCTTTGTATTCAACCACACACAAGTAACGCATTGAAGTAATGCTAAATGTATGACAAACTCAAAATGTACAGAAATTTAAAGTCAGGGCAGAAAACCAGGGCTGATGCTTCAGTCTGAACTCACCCCTTTACAGGGAATGAGGATAATGATGGTTAAAAGGCAGCATCCCTGATTTATCGGCATTAGCTTTGAATGTGTTTGCTTTTGTAGGTAAAAGAGTTTTTCAGACTTACAGGAGTTACAGGAGTGTTTTCCCATATAAATAAGTAAATAAATGTATAAATATATAACCTGCTTAGGAAATAGGTAGATTTTCTCTGCAGCTACATACACAAAACAAACAAACAAACAAACAACACAAACAACGATTTGTTATTAAAACTCTCTGCTAAGGTATCCTGTATTTTCTGACAATTCTATATGGGGGACTTCATCAATATTATACCTCTGGGTGAGCGCACAGCTGGAATGAGATTTTGCCCCTCCAGTTCAAGAGAACTTTGTTGGCAGTTTCCTTTCTGCTCACACCAGTAAGGGATTCCACATTTTGAGGAAGCCATCACCCTGTTCTGGGTTACCCCACTGACTTCGAACCATTTGTCCAGATCAGTTTTTGCTTCTTGTCCAAGAACATACAACACTCCGATGTTCTTGGAAAAGCAAAGGGAAACCAGGCAGCCACAACTCTAAGGCTTCACTAGGCTTAAAGCCTTATCCAGCCGTGGTAATAAATGAATTCTCCTTAGCTTTTTAGCCCTGCAGGGTCATTAGAGGCTCCAGGCTCCTAGGAGCACATTCCTAGCTGCTCTTAGCCCTTCCTGCTGCTGGGAGAACATAGGGAAGCAACAAGACAGGTTGGTAACCTCAGCATGGGCTCCAGCCTACCACAGGACATAGAAGGAGAGAGCCTGGAGAATCCACTCTTAAAATTGCCCAGACACAGGCAGCTGCACAGGCAGAAACTCAACTTGAACTGCCCGAGCTGCAGGGGCAGAATCCCACCACGTGAGGACTAACCATGCATGCAGTGCCCAAAGGACAGAGGCACACGAGGCATGCTCAGGGACCGCGGGCCCTGCTTAGGGAGGAGAAAGCTAGGCCAGCACACAAAGTCCAGGGAGAGCAAAAACCACAGTGACAAGGAACTGGAGGAGAAGAGACCCGGGAGAGCTCTGCCCCCATCTCCTGCTCGGTCACAAACCTCCTCTGTGAAGCACCACAGAGCTTGGCCCTGCTCAGACGGTGCCGTAAGGGCTGCTGCTGGCAGCAAAAGCTATGGAAGAGCAACAAGCAAGAAGAGTTATTTATATCTGCCCAGTTATTTTTGATTCCTGCAAATTCGCTCACCGCTGAACTTTTCCTTACAGTTCTACCAGAACAGTGACACTGCCTGAATGTAAAGGCAAACATTTCGGTTCGTTCCCACAGGACCAATGCTCACATGCAGCTCCTCACACCCCAACTTCGCCCTTCCACCACTCCCAAGCTGCGCTCCCCGCGTGCTTTGATGTCAGACAAAACTCCTAAGGCATTCTCCTTTAAGCATTTCAGCCTTCTTCATCACTCGCCTTCCTGCCTGCGCAAACTCTCCGATCTTATGTGCCTGCAACATTTGGCAGCTCCTCAAACCCTGTCCCGTATCGCTGTCCCAGGCACCTCTGCTCCATGAGGCCACTTACCTGGGTGCAGCACAGCACGGGGTGCCCAGGGCTCGGCGGGGCTCGAGGCTCCGGGCAGCTGTTACACTCCTCCTCCACGTTTTGCCTTTTGAAATAAGCCTATTATTCTGTCTCTTTCCTTTTGTACACGCTGAAATGATACTCTAAACTTCTCTGTTTAAAGCACATAACATGCTCTCAAGTATGTGTTACTACATCTGTTTGCCTTATTGAACAGCTGAAAAGCATTTAAACTATTATTCACTTTTTTATTACTATTCAGGACATTTCTGTGTATGTTCTGGCCAATCCTTTTTTTTTTTTTTTTTTCAAATAATAATAATGTTGATTGTTACAACACCACCTGGTGCTGCTGGCAGCTGTGTTCTTAGGACAAATCTGGAGTTTCATTAAAGCCCCAGTTCCTGGAGGCATGTGATGAGATAAGGGCTTTTTGTTTGTTTTTTCTTTTTTTTAGGGGGTTTGTTTGTTTGTTTTTTTGAGGGGGGGTATTTTTTTTTTTTTAAAAAAAAAAAAAAAAAAAAAAGCATAAGCTTGTGAGGAAAGCTTCTAAATGTGACCCCAGCACACCCCCCAGAGATCAAAACATCAGGCAAATAACAAGACCTCAGGGTTTTTACTATTTTTCGTTTCAAACCTGAGTGATAATTTCAGGGCATCCATCGACATGGAACACTTCCACACAACGCACATGCATGCTTACACATGCACACAAACACTTCACACGCATCTTGATGGGCTACAAAAACAGTAATTCAGTAACTGTCATCAAAAGAATGGTTATAACATAAATCTTCCTTACACCTCCTCTGTCTCCCCAGCCACTCCTTCGAGCCAGCAGTGTTTTCTAAGGGCAAAGAAAAACTAAGACGCTACTGGGAGCAGTCCTGCTGACACTCCACTAACATCAGCAACTAATTCAGGAAAATGTATGGAACCACTGCTTACATGTTATCTTTTTGCTGGCAGGCAGCTGCTCAAGAAGTGACACCCTTAAGAGCACCTCGAGATCCAGAGAAACCAATGATCTGCACAATGCTACAATTCCCAGCCTATCCAACAGGACCCGGACATGCACTGCAGCCCAAGTTCAGCCTGAGGCTTTCAATAGGTGCTAAAGCTTGCAGTACCTTCACCACGTTTGATGCAAATCACAGAGAAGAACCAGTGGTCTCTGCTATACTTCTTAGCACCTGGTTGCGTTAAATTAAAACTCCTTTCCCCACATTCCTATCTTTTTAAGATTCTACTGTGCTCCCTTAAACAACTCTCTTCAGCTTACCCGGTATGTAAAGCTTCTCCAAAATCCCGTGATGTTGTTATCTAAGTATCAAGCAGCAGGATGCTGGAGGAGTTGTTTAAACAATAGCTATTTCTTGTCTTGATGGAACACCTCCTTTTACAACATGTTGAAACACAAGCAGCTTGATTAGCCTTAGCGGGCACCGAGGAATGTAGCAAGGTTTCTAGCCTGTGGGAAGGCGCTGCTGCCAGGTGGCAGAAACATTCACCATGAAGAAAAATGGATGGGGTTCAATAACATCGTCATTTTTCTCTGGACCTGCAAAAAAATGGGCATGAGCTTTTCAGCTCTGAATTGGATTTTCAGGTTTCTGAAGCCAGTCTATTAGGAAAAAATAAATAAATTAAAAAACAGTTTTACCCAATACACCCCAATTTAGGCACGTCCAACCAACTACACAAACCTTGTTTGCAATTTGTCCTCACTCCTGCTGAGTGGTATAGACAGCCCTCTCCTCGGTGGGCTCTGCTGGCAGCCGTCAGCCCACCAAACACAACAAACAGCCTCCAAGTTTCAGGAATTTCTCAGTTTCCCACTGACCAACGCATTGCCCTGCTGCCACCCTAGGGCAGCTGCAAGTTTCCAGGGGGCTATTTCCCCTAGGCTTAGCTTGATAAGATCCCCAGCCCTCTGCACTCCCTGAACATCACAATTTGGCTATTATAACGGTTACTAAGGAGTAACTTTCCCACAAAGCCAGTCCTGATAGGTGTTAAGGACCTGCTGTCTGTCTGTGCCAAGGTGGAGTGCCTATGGGAACAATTCGAATGTGGATAACAGATAAACATCACCACAAAGCTACTCGCTCAGCCTGGCACTGCCTACAAGGAACACTTTCTGTTCAGTAAAGGGGGGAACCTCCATTCGTAACGTCCAAAATCCAGCAAACAGATGCACATCAAAGCATCATCCTGAGTACCTAGTTTTAACTTGTATTAATATTTAACTGGAAATCAGTCTCACTTGACAGCGGGTGAAATATACTTTGTGCAGTATGATACTGCCCCCAGGAAGTCTGAAAAATAAATGCCGTGGAAGCACCGCGTCTCCGCTGCACCGCGCACACGCTTCGCCAGCTGAGAGCGAGGAAGAGGTTACAGGGAGCCAGTCTCAGTTCGGAGAGCACCTGAAAAAACGTTGATTGTTGAAGACAACCCCAAGGGGAAAGCTGGTGGGAAATTTTCTAAATGGTGTGAAAGAAACACAGCTTTAAGACCCGCTAGTTTAAACAAACGTTTTTGTTTTGTCTTTAGCTGGAGCTAATGAAGTGCCCCACTTAGTCTGAATCGCTAAAGGGTTATAACAACTAACGCCGACATAGCCTTAGGTCAAGAAGCGTGAGCTCAGCAACTACCTTTTAGTATTCAAGAGCTGCTGCAAAACAAGCACGGAAATCCGTTGAAGCTGAAGAAATAGATCCACCTTCAGCTGTGCTTTGAGTTCTGCCATGCTTACTGAGGGAACAGGAGGCAGTAGGGGCTGCGATTCACCACAAATGCTCCAGTCGCTTCTGCAGTTGATGCCGAGACATGTAAACAGTGCTTGACATTCCAGGCATGCGTGTGTTTGTGTGTGTCTCTATATGGATGCCATACATGCATATTTTACCAGTATATAAAGCAACCCAACAGTTTTCTAAATAATTGGTCTTTGGGGTGAGATGAGCCCATTGCTGTCCTGGAGAAGCGAAGTGACTGCGCAGATGCACGTAGAGGAAAATTTGATGAGTACAAAAGAAAGCTTTTTTTCAACCTAGATGATTCTGTTTTTTATAAAACAAAGCTAAGGAACAACACCGAACTTGCTTTTGCATTAAAGGGGAGACGCAGTTTACTTTCCTTGCATGAGAAATGGCCTTGGTTTGTATGAGGTGCTAGGGCAGGGGGAAGAAAGTTTTGCTTCTCCCAGAGGAAGTTTACAGCGATCATCTCTCCAGCTGATGAAGAATACTGCAAGGCCAGCTTGGGTTGGATTGTTGTTGTTGTTTGGTAACATAACGTGAGGCCTTCTCCCTTGTACGCAAAATCAACATATTGTTAAACTTCTATATAACATACTTGTGAGCACAAACACATTTACATCAAAATGCCCTATAAAAGGCTGCTTTTAGAGTTTGCTGTGCAGAAAATCATTTGTGCTTCACCCTATATTGAGCTCAGTTCCAAAGATTACAGAATACTGCAAGTAAAATCATCACCAAGTGCAGAGTTCCCTTCTGTGTTGCCAAAAAAAAAAAAAAAAAAGTGGAAAATACGTTGAGGTGTGCCTGTCAGCATCAGGTGACAGCATGAGGTGGAACCACTATCCTGAGGCTGGTGTGAAGCAGAACTTTCTGGACAGAAAGCAAGCATCGCTGTGCTTCCCCGTGTAGGTGAGCAGAGCTGCAGTGGGACTGCACTGCTGTGGCATGGGGTGGGTGGACCCAGGGCTGGATACACACTGCCGCACAGACAGGGAGCTCCAGGGCTGCTGCGTGGCCACAGCTGGATGGAGGAGGTGAAGCTGCCTATCACAGTTGTGGCACCCTCCTCTCACAAGGGATATCCATGCTGCAACCTCACTAGATCACATCCAATGGGACTGCAAACACCCTCGCACAGCACGAAGAACCACAGGCCACGTGTTCAAGTTGAAGGTGCAGCATAACCCAGGCAGTGCTTGGCACGTCGCTTTGTTAGGGCAATCAGCCTCACCAGAACCATCCCTGCACGCTGGCCAGAGGTTTCTGCACTCCTCTGGCGCTTTGAAAGGTTCTCCCCTGTTGCACTCTGGTGTTTGGAGTGAAAGATGAGCACTGCCAGGCCTTGCTGAGAATTGATTTAGCTCTGCCTTAATGAACGCCATTTCGTCAGCTCAATGGGAACAAAAGTCAAGCTTGATTTACAAAGTTGTGCCACCAGCCAAAGCAGACAAAAAGCAGGTACAGCACTCTTACTTCCAATACCAGGACTGCAAAAAGTCAGTGTAACAATGAGAGAACTCACCTGGTGACACAGAACCAGCAAACCAGCCACGCTGCTTTCCCAGTCTGGATGCACCACACATGTACAGCTGAGGAAGCTTTGGGTAGACCAGTGGCTGCTGCCAATCCTACCTGAGCTTTTGTTTCCCTTATTTGAGAGAAGCACTTCTTTCAGTCAGCTGACTGGCATCCAGAAATTCAACTAAATCCACCAGAAATTCTTGCTGCCTCGTGAGCACATGGGCCATAATCTCAGTGGGGAAAAAGTAGGCAGCTACATTTTTTTTCCAATATTTGTCTTAAAAGTGCCAGGCCAATTTCCATTTCTCTTTTGCATTAACACCAAACCAAACGCACACCATTGCAGTTATCCATTTGCATGTGCACATGCTCAGCAGAACTACACACGCAGTTGACAAGGCAGAGCTGGGCACCCCAGGCAAACATTTTTGAGCATGGCACAGGGCATCCACAACACACACGGGTGTAACATGTGGAGAACGGGCTGGCAAAACGAAGCGATGTAAGAGCCTAGTTCTGGGCTGGCTGCATGTGTGTCTGGGAAGTGGAGAAATGCCTAAGTACACCGCTTTTAGACTTCACCAATAGGCAGCACATAAAACGCTAGAAATGCCTTTGATCTTGGCAAAATTAGGAGATAGGACTGTATTTGGGTCAACCGCCCCTTCCTTTTGCACCCTTGTAGAAGAAAAAAATATCTGAAGGAAGAGCAGCACAACAAAGACAACGTTGCTCCTTTGAATAGAGACAATAGACGCAAGCATCTCTAAAATAAAGATATTGTGATTAGGTTATACATTCCTTTTTTAAAAAACCTGCATTAATTTTGATTTATATTTAAATAAAAATGATTAAATTTTATCTTCTAAGATGGAAATGTTGTGATAAATACTGGCCTGTGGCCAAACTAATCTCTAAAGCCTACAGCTTACAGCCCCTGTTGTCTTGTATGGATATTTGAATGGCAATGGGTTTTATCAGTATTTCTAAAGGCACTCATTTAATTATGTGGTTGTAAGAATTTTCAAAACCCCAAAGAATTAACACTACCAATACATATTCATATTCCTCAAATTAATTCAACCTGAACATCTGAAAATATTACTTTAAAAAACACACTCATTTATTTTTATTTCTGTAAACACTCAGAGCTCTTTTCTGGTCCCACTCACGCACTCTGTTTATTTTTTTTGTTTAATTAAGAAAAAATGATGTAGTGAGCTCTCTTTACATTACATAATGCTGACAACTGATCTGTTTACAATGGGGTGCATTATTCAAGAAAAGCAACAGGAAAGGGAAGGAAGCTGGCAGTCGGTGGCAAAGGGCAAGCCCAGCTTGCTGTTTTCACATGCGTGTTTGTTGGGGAGCCTGAGCCTGCTCTCCCTGGTTTAATCCCACCGCTTTCCATGATACAACTCCCAATTTGCAATGCTGCGAGACCAAAGCCAGGCCTCTGTGAACCACAAATGCTTGAGGGATGTAAGATGAAGGGCTTTTTAAGGGTTTAATGACGTAGGAGCATGGATGCCTTCAGCGCGCTCCAAGGAGCCTTCCCACACCCTGGCACTTTCCGCCCTAAGCGCAAAACCAAACAAAAGATTGAAGAATTGCAACCATTGCTGGGGTGTTCTTGGAGACTTAAGAACAGTTGCAGCCTTCAGGTTGAAACTAAAACCATTAAGTGTGACTTCCCCTATAAAAGCCAAATGCAACCCCACTTCATCCACTGAAGAAGTTCAGGATCGCTGACTCCCAACCCATATCCCACGGGGCACCTTTTTTGTCATGTAGGAATGGTGCCAATACAGTGATGTCCACCATGAGCTACGTGTCAAGAACCAGAGCCAACGGCCTCCGAAGACTCGGGGACCACTGCTTTAGACTTCACATGACACTCAGTTAAAGCAGAGGCTTGCTCTGTTGCATTGACTCAAATTCAAACCTCTGCTTAGAATTGCAAAATATTTTACTTTTATTTTGCTTCACCAACTGCTCTAAAAAAAAAAAAAAAGATCAGATATGGTCAGCCTAACCAGATTATGTTTCTGTGGGTTGTGTATTTGTTTTTTGAATAAAGAAATAAAGTATTAATGCAAAACAAAGTCTTGCTGTGATTTGGAAAACTGAACACTGCAGAGAGCATGAGGGTTATTTTATATATCAATGGAAAAAAAATTGTAAGTGAAAAGTGTTCTTACCAAACAAAAAAAATGTTTTCCTTATTTTAATATTTTTAAGTCTAGTGCAAAATTCAGGGGCGTTCTTTTGCAGAATTCTATTTACAACGTATAGTTATTTTTGATTTCCTGTGATCTATCCTCAGCTGATACCAATGTGGGGCTTATCAAAATGGAAAGCGCAGCATCAGTCTTTGGAAGCCTCTCTGCACTATGGCCCACTAGTTTTTTGTTTGTTTGTTCTTGTTTTTGTTTTAAAGCCAATGTATTAAAAGCGCGAACTTTTCTGCTTGTGCAATTATCACTGACATCACACTCCAGGTATATAACAGCGTGGCTTTTGACAACTGCCTGCCCTGTCTCACAGGGCACACGGCTATATTAATTACAGTTTTTTCTTCTGCACAAACTCCTGTACAATTATGACAGCATCATTCTAATGTATTTACTACACATAGGAGGGAATAGGACATTATTGCTTTTTAGCTGCCACTTAAATTAGAACAATTTACAGGTATATCTGGGTATTTTCTAGGAAAAGAATCACCACTTCTATTGCCAAGCAGAAACAGGAAGAAAAACATTTTGAGAAACATAAAATTTGCCCTATTCCTTAGAAATCTACCCTATTTCAAGTTCTGGAGTATGTCAGATAACTGATTTTTTAGGGTTCTTATAACACTCATACTTCTATCAGTTTAACATAAGCAATAACAAAACTAAATTCCCTGCACTACCACTAAGGCTGCTCAAAGGACTTGCTTTCCTGCAGGAGCCACAACACAGGGGACTGAAATCTCTAATGAAATGCCTCGTACATTGATTTATGCAGCTTTAGTGGTACCATTAACTGAAAATTGTTCTTTTCATGGGCTTATAAAGAATCTGGGGGCTGTCATTGTTCATGATTCAGTGAGAAAACTGGATCTAAAATTACTACTGCAGTTGGGTGGATATGGAAAGGATGGAAATCTGTCCTCATTTGGTGTTAATATTTCATATAACAACAAATATAAACCTCCTATATCTAATAATATGTTGGATTCCACCACTAATACGGCAGCCATTTAGTAATCTCTTAAAAAGTCTCCCTGTCTAGGAGAAAAGGAATATTCAAGTACTAGTAGAGTATATTTGGGGGGAAAACTACATATATGTATATATATATAAAATATATATGCATGCATATATAAATATATATATACACACACACACATATATATGTAAGAATAACCAGGCAGTAAGCATTTTAAATTGTATTTCAGACACTAATGCAAGCAGCTAATCCTATTTACATTCATATTAGCCCTGGGTATCTTTTTCCCTAAGATTTACACATTTGTATGCTTGCATGAGTTGAACTGCTTTTTGCATGATATCAGTACTTTTGTAATTTAAATCTATAAAAGGCAATTTCTTTTAAATATACTTCCTAACAGTGGGTGAAAGAAGCACTAAACTTATTTGAGAGCTGTACACATCAGTAAACATGTGCACTGAACTCCAGGCAATGTGCTGTGAGAGAATTAATCTTATACTGTGTTAGCTAAACAGAAAGATTCTGGGACTCAAAGTAACAAGCACGGAAAATGTCCATACACTTTCCTCCTATTACCTAGAAAATGTGTATGTTTTAGAATTCTAATTTTTAAAATTTAAGCCTTTTTTCAAACAGTGGTTAATTTGCTGTTTCCTTAGCTCACTCATTTCACCATTTATAACAAAGGTAGTCCAAAGGAAGGCTAAGCAACATCACAATGACCATACTTCAATTTAAATGTCTTATCTGCGTGTACTCCCTATAAATACATAAATGTCAGAGTCAAGGATGATCTTCGTGAAATTATCAGGATTTAGAGGCAAATCTATCTGTGAGAGACACAAAAAAATCAAGGCATTTATAAGAGAAAGTCTTCAAATAAGGACGCTACTTAAGCTGTACAACTTGGATTGTATGCTGTAACTGAGGCTGCTTTCCCCACACACACTATTTGTTTGATTTCAGAAATTCTTTGTTTGTGAAACAACAAAACCCAAGTGTGGAGGAAATGACTGATTTTGAAAACTCTATTTAAAATGGTGAGTAAAGTGCATTTTCAAACCCTGTTGCCGTTACCCCCGGAGGCTGGCATACACCACACTATTCCCTTTGTTCTGTGTGTTAAGTCCACCTATTGCCCCTGGCATTTTCCTCTTCCCACTCTCTCACACTCCTTCGCTCAGGATCCCAAGGTCTGCTGCTCAGGCACCCTTGTGCTTTATCTCATCACCATACTTCCTTGAGCCTCCTGCTGTGCCCTCTTTCCTTGAGCTTCTGGAGTCTCTTACACGCTCTGTCCTGCCTCACTTTGTCTTCTAACTGTTACCACTATCTTTTATGCATAAAGAGATGCCGGGAGCATGCTGGAGATCACTGAACCGATGAATACTGCCAGGCCTGGGCAGGAGAAGGCAGCAACCTGTGCCCGGCCTTGCTCACCAGCCCCATTTGTGAGCCATGAGACCAGAGAAGCTGCTTCCAGCACTGGATTCCTCAACCTGCCATCCCGAAACAAAGGCACAGTGTAACACAGAACAAGCTTAATATACTGCAAGGATTCTGAGTAACTTAAACACCTGCCATTCCAGCAGCAAGGGGAGCAGCCCAGAAGATAAAGAAAGATTTTCAGATTGCTAATGCCCCTTCTAAAAAACATCAGCCATTTGCAAAAGAAGGAAGGAGATGGTGAGGACTCATTGCTCCTAACCAGCCTGGCACAACCTTCATCCCAAAACAAACCAGCTATGAACCAACAGAATCAACCAGAATTGATTTCACCTCTTTGAAAGTAGGTTTTATACAACCTTCTTTGTGTATCCCACCCCCAGTGGGGTTTCTCCCCCTTTATTCTGGTGTGGGTGGTAGGAGGAAGAGCGATGGGAGGAAGGCAAAGATGCTGAAGGGTGACCCAGCCAACAATGGGCAGCAGGGAAAGGGACTCTGCAGCTAGTTTTAAGTGTCTGGTTTTGTTCCAGCCTGTTTCAAGTCCCGATATGGATATGAAGTCACCGGCAAACTAACACCCTCTACTTTAGTTAAGAGAACTATAAATCTGAAATGAATGTATAAATAATATGCAACTGTCTAGACAGTATAGGTCACTTGCAAAGAGACTGGGTCAGGAAAAGATTGTCCATCAGTCAGACAACCATAACTGATTCTGATGCTAAATAATGGTTTAGATATTCAGTATTCTATATATGCGAAAGGCTTCACTGAGCATTGGATCTTCCCAACCAAAGTAGCCTTCTACTTATACATATCTTTATGCAGCTGTAAGAAAATGCACATGCTATTTAGACATTAAAATTAATGCTGAAAGAAAAAGCTATTTAGCAAGGGACTGGAAGCAACCTATGTAATTGGCTTTTGGTAAAGCAAAAATAACTATCATACTCTGCCCTCGATAAACAACCTAATCTTATGATACTAATAGAATCTTAAAAAGGGCTAGAATTAAAACTTGAAGCTGACAAAGAAACTTATTTCCACTTAAAGAATCAGTTCACAGATGCACTCAGGGAATTGCGTACTGTGAAGTCCTACTTTGAACTCTCACATTTCAGAACATGCTAACCCAGGTATCACAAGTGCAATCACATTGACTACACATGCTTTTGGAATTACTGTGCATTGTAATGCCTTTTTTGCCATTATTTTAGCAAAAGATGTAGGCGGTCATGAATGTAACAATACTGCCATCCCAATGCTGTCAGGATATACAGAAAGTTTTGGTAGGACAGAGAAAAATAGCTAAAACTTATACTAAATTCTCCATTTGCAACTCACAAAGCACGTTTTAATATATTTGCTTTTAATATGTTTGCTAAAAAAAATACGAAAACCCATGGGTAATAAATCTGGCATACACACAGGCAGCGTAGCTGAAAAGCAGGTGTTAGAGCTGCAAGATGCAACCGCTGGCTGGGTGCAAGTCCCAGCCCACCGTGTTCCAGGACAAAGGACTCAGATCCAGTACCTCAGAGTGCAGCAGGCTGCTGGATCCTTCCAGAGGTGGTGCCATGTCAGCGGGGCTCCACATTGCCACGTACCTGTGCAATACGCTGCCAAACACCCAAGAACACGTTTGGGTACTTGGTAACAGACTTCCACCAGACAGAACTGCACTATCACTACTACAGCCTTCCAAAAGCCACAGCCACACATGAAGCACCTCGCAGACACGTGAGGAGCGTACAGGCATGATCTGCAAACCTGGAGCCAGTTTCTCATGTTCGGTGATTCATAACACTGGCAGAGAACACCAAAACGGGGAAGCGCTTGAGTTTCTTTCCAGGGCTTAACTGCAAAATCTTTGCTGATTAATATCGATGCAGTGCTGTTAGTCTTTTCTCTCTCTCTAGCTGAATTTGTATTTCCTCTACAAACAAAAATGGCTAGCAGTGGACATTACACACAAGATTTGAAAGACTTGCTTTTAATCAAGCCTAACAAAATGAACACTGAAGTTATCGTTTAAGCTGTATGGGCTAATCCTGTTCTTAATTAAAAAGACTTCATCGCAGTTTAGAAGAATTAAAATCAGGATGTACAGTTAAATTAAAATGTTTCATTTGGGGAAGTTTGTTGCAGGTTTTGGAAGGCAGAGATTTCGTGAGAGATCCTATTAGCTGATACTATTCTTTGTTTCTCCATTAGCAGCCTAGAGGCAGAGATTTAGGGCTGGGATACAAATAGATTATGCCAAAATAGCTGTTTCTGAATAACTTCACGTGTGGACACTTCTATTCTGGAATAAGAATAGTTATTCAGAAATACCTATCCCTACTTTAAATGCAGGCCCTGCATTAATCCAAATTAGCTTTTGAGTACAGCCACCCCTTAGGCTATCAGAAACCCGCTTGTGCCTGCTATTACAAACTTGTGCAGAAGTCCTCTCCAGCCATTCTGCCTCTAATCAAATTTACGCCAAGTTGCACTGCAGGGAAAGCAAACTCAGGCTCACGTTGTACACAATTCTGAATTGCTGTTCCCCCTGTACTTTTTTTTCCTAATGATCTCTGTCAGTTGTTCAAAGTAGCTGTCACCACCATCAGATGTCCCTACTTCATCTGATTGACTTCATAAACCAAGGTTCATATGTGCACTGCTGGCGTGGAATGAAAGCACTTACTTTGTCTCTGAGACACAGCTCCATAAGCTTGGAATATTTTGGGGGTAGTAGAAAGTCCTCATTGCTGCAATGCAAGTGGAAAATGTTTTCATTTTGGATATGTCACTCATGTCACCCTTTTTAAAGCACTGTCCAGTCAGACATATAAGGAGGTGTTCGTTTTCCCTTTTTTGAGTAACACTAAAAAAAAAAAAAAAGGTTTCTTTGGAAAACATCACCTCTCTAAACGTGTTGTTCTCCTCACAGATGCCATAGTGACTTTATAAACACAGTTTAGTAAGTAACTGTAAAGGCTTGTCTACACTTGAAAATTAATTTGGATCAAGACAGAAATGTGAATTTATAGCACCACTTGTTTTTATAGAGTTGCTCTCTTTGCAATAAGCCCTCGGGTGCTTTTTGTAAACGTATATTCCCTAATGAAAAGGGCCTTGGTTTACACATACAGCATGTAGAGCAACGAAGAGGCTAATAATTTTTACATATTTTTGTTAAACACGGACAATTGCTGGAACCCAAGTTCTCTCAAGGGGAAGGGACATAAAAAAAAGAGGAAAAGGAAGAGTCCATGTTACTCTCTGCAACATGGAATAAGCCTCAAACACAGTCCCTCCCTCAACACTCCTCACCCATCACTACATGAGTATGAAGCTAGCTCATTACTGACAGCAACCTTAAAGTATGCTTATTTCTTAACAAGAAACAATAAAAGGAAAAAGAAAATGTAACAGCCGCTAACCAGCTGGGAAAGCAAAATGCTGCAATCTGTTTAAAAAAAAAAAAAAAGTAGATTTTAGGGCTTCAGGGCACAGTTTTGCCAAAATTAAAGGACCAGCTACAGAAACATCATGCCGGAAAAAAATGACATTACTGAAGTGTCCTCATACTGCAGAGGGAGAACAGAGTCAGAAGTACAGCTATGTTTCTGTGCTGCTTCTCAAAGATGACTTCTCCCCTCAGCGTAAATTGTACAAGTTACATTAGTGTACTAAAACGCTCAAAATCCTAGTGACCGAGTACGGTATGAGCTGTCAAAGCTGGTTTCTGTGACCACTCACCTATCCTTGCAGTCTGAACTTGGGTTTAGCAGAGGCACCCGGCCCTAATGGCACCCAGCTCAGTGGGGCCAGCACCAAGAACCTTTCAGAAGAGCCATGCCCAGGTATGAGCAGTGACAGCTGTCAGGTACACCAGAGAAAAACAACACAAGACCAGGGAGACAGCCTTACTGACTGACCTGCTAACACAAACTTGCTAACTCCGGATGTGGAGCATGTTGAACAGTGCTCAAAAGCCATTTTCCTACAAGAGTCAAATTTGCAGGACCAAAGCAAAATTACAAACCAGGAGAACTTCTCTGTGGAACCTTCCCCACCTAGACAGCAACTCATCTTTTTCCTCCAGAGGAGGCCAGGAACCCTGGGTGCCTGCTGCTGCACGTGCTGTAGCACTGTGCCTGCTGTGGGTGCCTCCACAGTGAGCAACGCCACATGCAGCCCCGGCAGGGACGCAGGCAGCCTTGTCCCAGAGGGATTCAGGCATGAATGAATCCAGGGGGATTCAGGCACGAGCCATGTTCCTTGTGCACAGCCCAGGGCAGAGGTGCACGTCCCGGTGGCACTCACCCATTTCACACCAGCCTCGCTCTGCTGCTCTGTCCCAGAAGAATACAACAGGAGAGAGAGACAGAGAAAGAGAGAGAGAGAGAGATAACGAAGACAAAACCCAGATCCCTGGCAAAAGGGATGTCCGTTCCCATTGCCAAACTCCGCTCCTTCACCAGCATCAGGGCATCCGTACACATTCCCAGATCTCTTCTCTCACTTCTCAGACAAGGGAGGCTATCCCAAAGGAGCCAGGAGGTTCCTGTGCGGCACTGCTATTCTGTACTTGGTCCTGAATTTCCTTTTGGCAATCTGACAGGTTTACTATTTACTGCTTTGACATTAAAATTTGGCAAGTGGATTCTTTTAAAAAGGTTTAAAATTTACTTCAGAATGGCAATAAAAGCAATGCTTGGGATGAATGCAAACATGCAATGAATTTATTTGTTCCCAATTAATTCAGTTGTCCCTGCCAAGGTTGCTTGCTTTTTTCAGACCTATTTGTATTTGATATGGTGACAATTCCACCTTCACTGTCCAGAATTGCAGTTTCCTTAGAGATACTCACATCTACCAAGAACCAGCAAAGCAGCAATACAAAAAGCCTGTCTTCAATGCTTTCCTCAAGTTACATTTTTCTTTCTACTTCAGGGAGAAAAAACCTCAACATAGATATTTCTGTTTATTTATTTTCTTCCTCCTAAACCCTAATATTGAAGTGCATGCAATAATAGCAATTACTTAATGAATGAGATTTTGTTGTTGACCTACTAACCAGTAAGACATTTCCTTAGGAAAGAATTCTGGGAAAATTCTTACATTAAGGGAGCTGTGGGGCTTTTTTGTTGTTGTTACTCCAAAAGGATAACAACCTGGTACAAATTCAGCGAGAGGATGGAGAAAGAAGTGCCAACTCCACCGCAGGTGAAACATAAAGGCAGGGTCAGCAGCTGACCTTCGAAAAAGAGAGAGATTTGTAACCAGGGGCACAAGAGAAAAGCCTCTGGCAAAACTGCTTTCAGTTTAATGGCATGGAGCTTCGTGTTGTACGGTCACTCAGACCATGATCTCGAACGACTCGGCGAGATTGCTTTATGCAGCATGCCATTGAAAGTCAATGCACGGTATGTAAAATTAAACATGAGTAATCCTTTGCAGAACTGGGGCCATATTTAGTTAACCTTTTCTGGAAAAAAAAAATCTTAAGGTTATTTTCTAAGATTCTATTAAGTCCTGCTGTATTTTAATAGGAATGAGGATTTTGTTTCATTTTTGCCACTCAATATTTACATGGTTGAAAGGAAAACAAAATATTAATCCAATCTAATCTTTTGGGATCAAAATCCTAAACAACACATGTGAGAAATGCGGAGGAACAGATAAGCAAAAGGGAAGGTCTTTTGTAGACAGCCTTGCATACAGTCAAATCCATTTTAAGAGTCTAACCATAATGAGAGCTTTACAGATTAAAAAAATGAAAAAAAATATTTCTTGCATGTAGAACACTTTGAAGAACAAGTTGCCTTCAAATTTCTGTCACTGACGACAAGTCAATGATAACATTAGGAAATCACAATCACAGCGATGCCAGAAAAATTAGTCGGGACATGTCATGCTGCCAGATCAATCTACTTCCCCAAAACCAAGAACGTTGTCTGGACAGCAGAGAAATGGAGAAACACAAGCCACATTTTTAGGACACAACCCATAAAAAAAAAAAAAAAAAGGTGATTATTTATTTTCAAAAGAGTTATGAGCTTTTAACTTCTGGGTCTTCACCCCCCTGCCCCATCCCCCTCTCCTCCCAGAAAATAAAAAAAAAAGGTAAAGGAAAGAAAGAAAAAGCCATCCCAGTAGAGTAATAAATCCCAAAGCTTAAAAGAAACGTGCACTTCACCTCAGCTGGCCACCGTGGAGCAAAGGAGCTCCCCCAGGGACAATTCTGAGAGGTTTCTGAGTTGTCCTCACACCCACAGGGCAGTTCATCATAGCCAGGCTTCAGTTTTTCAGCATTTGGTTCATCACAGTGATTTCACCGTTCGGTATGCATAAACCCAAATTTAAAACCAGAATAAATGAGACAAAGCCTTTTTTAATATATATACTTCTGCTGGAAGGGTCTGCTCCCTGAAGGGAGTGAGGAGGCCTGGCTGAACAAGATGACCCCAAACAGGGAATGCAGTAGAGACCGCCAAAGAGACAAAATATTCAAAAATGGGCAGTTCCTCCCCAAAGCATCTGGAGTCCCTACTTCCAATACTGTGGACAGCACGGAGCAGAAATAATAAACTTCACTTAATTGTTCAATGTATTAAGAAAAATCTGACAAAAAATAGTAAAAGTAACAAAACACCACACTCTGACAGGGTAACAGACACAGCACCTGATCCAAACTCTGTATTGTCTCTTCCTTCTTTCTGCGTGATCCAACCACGTGCCTTAGGAGCGGTCACGGTGAGCTGCCTGTAAGCACACGAATTGCTACACAATGCTAAATACCCTGAAAAACAACATAACCAGAAGCCAGACCTATGTCAAAATTTGGCTTAAATCTCCTGGGGCCCTAGTTTCTCTACAGAGACCTTTGGTGCATGGCTAAGCTGGAAGAGCCCAAGGACTTCTGTCCCTGGACGCAGGAGTCCCTTTGTGCCCACAGAGACAACTAGCAGCCTACAGGTGAGGGGAGGCACCGTGTGCTCTAAGCAGCCTTCAGTTTGGCCACCAGTTGTGGCTTAGTAAATAGCATTCAGGGTGAAGATGCACTTAGGAACAACAGCGTGCCTTTAATACATCCTTCATAATATCAAGACACCTTCAGGAAGCTGCAATGAGTGATGCCAGTCAAGCAGAAGGAATACCTAAAGCTATTCAACACAAGGGAAAGATTAATTAAGCAAGGTTAGGCAGTGGCAAGGCAATGTCCTGAGCTCTCACATCCACATGAGGTACCCACAATCAATCAAGACAACGAGGAGCTCTTGTGCGGAACCAGAGCAGCCCCACGCCAACCAGTGATTCCACTTCTACAAAGGGCAGCTTTTGGGAGAAGCGAGCCTGGGTTTATCCCTGCTTTGGGCTTCCACTGGACAAAGGAGCTAACACAGGTTTGGCCCCAAATCTCCTTTCTTCTATGGGAAATGACACAAGGTATTAAAGCAGGCATTTCGACAAAGCCACAGCAGAATGGACAGCTGCATTTGTCCCCACTACTGGGTTCTGTGTCAGACACTCTTCTTGGAAAAGTTATTCAGCAGCTTTGTGACAACAGGCTCCGGAGAGAAATGCGTGATCTGAAGCAAACCGAAAGGGGTGCTGTTCTCGCCAGAGAGGGATCAAATCCCACGTCAATCAGAGCACGGCACGCCAGCTCCCAGCCTGTCAGCTAGGATTTGCCCATCACCTTCCAGCCAACTGTCCTTGAAAAATAAACATCGCTACACAGAAAGCGATTCGAGCTGCAGCACCTATTTGGAGTTAGCTAATTCCCAAGTCACCTGCCCCAGATCTGCTGGACTTGATCACAGCCTGGCAGGAGGGAACGCACGCAGGCCACAGCACAAGGTGGCTGCATCCACGCCGCCGACAGGGATGAACAGAGGTGGACATACAGCAAGTCTGGAACCCAAGGACTTGGTTCTCTTCCTCTGCTTAGGCAGTGGGCTGGGTGCTGTTCCTCTAAGTTCACTTTTCTAAATTGATTTATTTTGCACATATCTGCTCTCCAAGTCGCTTATACACGGCTAATTATACATGTTTCAAAAATACACGTATGGGGAATGGCCTTACAGAATACATGGTGGTGTGCTAACGCCAGCACAAGCATTCAAGCGCAGAGAGCATCTGCAATCCCAGCTTGCAGTCCTGGGAACAGAGTTTGTGTGTATTTATAAGTGCAGCTGCAGCAGAAGCATTCTTAGCTTTAAGAGCAAATCCAAGGAGAACTTGATTTTAATTTTGCAGTGTTCACCCCAGCATCCCACTGCTTTTGGTTTGTATTGGACTCATTTTTACCCACCACGCCACGGTTCTGATCAATACCACAGAGGTACCTAGGAACCATGGCTGACATGCTAAATCAAAAGAATACCACCAGTTGTAGTCCACCAGCTGCTTCTGCGTACAAGCAGAAGCAGGGGGTTCCAGCTCCTGCAACATCCAAACGCTCACAAAAACACAAAGCTCAGGCACCCCAGTACCAGGGCGCAGAAAACACCTCACCCACTGGCATCCAACTGGGTACAGCCCCCCAGGAATAACGTGGTTTGCAACTTCTGCCCACAGATACTCGCTTCAGATTATGACATGAGCATTAAAAATTAAATCAAATCCCTTCTAAGAGAAACCTGGAACAATTTTGGAAGTTTATAGCAGTGAGAAGCATGTTATTAGCTTGTCTTGATTCAGAATAGGTACAATTAACACAAGCCTCTCAAATAACACTCAAAAACAGTCCTGCTTACAAGCAAGCCAGAACTAAATCAACAGCCTGACTTTTTTCCTGTCAGTTTCCATGCGAGCGTACCTAACCGGACATACAGAGCCTCCTGGCCACACATGTCCTGGCTGGGTGGTAACAGACCACAGAGTATGTGGTCTGCTTTGACCTCTCCGGAAACAAGATCCATTGCGGATGGCTACGTTATTGCTCTTATATAAAGAAGGGAGAACTGTGGTACACTCAATTCTAAATTAATATATATGAATAATTCCTTATTTAAAGTAGATGTATAAACACAATGCAGTGTCTGAGGAGCATTCTGTTCAGTGACTCCCCAGTAACTTGCAATCCTATCCCATACACCACTGTAAAGATTCAAATAGGACTAAGTCTTCATACAGTACATATCTATGCAACAAATCTTTGTGTTAGACATATCAGAATGCTAAGCTGTTCTTAGGAACCTTGGCTGCATGCAGAAAGCCAGGACTCTGCATATTCTCCATAAATAAATGGGCAAGAATTGAAGGGGACACCTGTCTCCTTCCACCTGCCCATTTAGCTAGAAATGTTAAGCCTGCAAAAGTTTACTGAGAGCGATCAATGTAACCGCTTGCATTTGCTTTGTCATTCTCAGATCTCTTCTTAAATGACTCAGGATTTCTTCTGTTACTCACATTTGGCAATGGCACCGTGCTGAATGGGAGCAAACTGCTATTTGTCTCAGCTTTACACAGCTACATCAAGGTAATTCCTCAAAGGTATTTGAAGTAGTCTTTTTCCAGATACAGAATATGCTCAACTATCTGTGCGCAAAGACAAAAAGGTATCTAAGTCAGCTATTTTAGTCTTTCCTGCTTCATGAAAAAATGTTGTGTGCCTAATAAATGGTAAAGCGGAGTGCAAGGAGTAAGTTCAAAAGTGAAATGTTCCCAAAATCCAGTAGGTATCTGTAACAGCAGGTTTCACTTAAAGTGGATATCACTTTACTGGTTTTAGCAAACTTCAAAGTAAGTGTCCTAATGCTACTCATTTTGTGTGTCTGTTTTACATCAGTCACAATTCTGTATCACGGTTTCACTTCTGCCTGATACTTATCATAAATTTTTGTAACTGGAAAGCA
Organism: Anas platyrhynchos; assembly: GCF_047663525.1. NCBI lineage: Eukaryota > Metazoa > Chordata > Aves > Anseriformes > Anatidae > Anas > Anas platyrhynchos. Next base: position 15,159,129 of record NC_092598.1, on the reverse strand, counting down.
CACTTAGTGTATGGATTAAATTAAGAATGGTTTTACAAAGCAGCATGATAGCAGACATGTTATTAACTCACTTTTTTACATATCTGCTGATATGTTGTTAGAGCATGTTAAAATATGGTATGGTAATCCATACCACATATGTAAGCAAGATAAATATATTGAACTGAAATAGAATCAGAAATCGGTTTAATGGGGCTCAGTTTCAGCTAACTGAAATGTAGTGTGTTTTTTTTTTTCAAATTACATTTACTATTATATTTAATTAATTTTAGCATCTTAATTCAATGGAAAACAGCTAATTTTAATAAAAACAATTCAATGCTGATGGTGAAATCTTACACCTACAGAAAGTTGGTCTCCAGGGAACATGAACTGGCAGCGATATCTTGAATACTGAAAAGGTATTACCCAAAATGGAAACTTTACACCATTTGCCTGAAAACAGAGCAGCTGGGATGATTTCAGAGCCTCCTAGTCCTTGTCAGTTTGGGGAGCAAGACAATATGCAATGTCAGCATCTGCAAGGCAATTTGAGGGGGTTTCACATGGCCCTGACACCAAACTTCCACAGCCAGGATGCAAGAAATCTTCTCTGTTCCTTTAGAAAAACTCAACCCAAAAGAAACGCTGTGGGTCTATTTCCTGTAAGGAGAAGTAGAGCTACATATGGAGAAGGACCTGGGAATAGGTGGTGGCACTGGTTCTCACTTACAACTTGCTAGTATACTCGGAAGTCCACTCAGACCTCTTCTAAAATTAATGCAGTGGGAAGATCAGTGGAGGTATGTTTTGCTTCATTTCCTACACCTTCAATTCAGTCTGGATGGGATATTAATTGCTTTTATTCAAAATATTCCCAGCCTTCCTTCTGAAACACTTTTCCAAGACTAAGGAGCGTTTCATTCTAAGCAGCTGTTCTTAAAATATTTTTAAGCTGGAGAACTTATCTTGCAACCAACTCCCAAAATGTAGACTCATTAACAAATAGAGCAATTAAATCTATAGTCAAGCCTGTCATTTTGCTGGAGACACTTGATTCTACCTGGGTCAGCTACCCTATTTCTATCTGCTCTAGGAGGTGCCAAAGCAGGAGCACAGTTGCCAGTCACTTAAGAACAGGAGTCATTTGCAGAAGGGAAGGTAAAAATCCTATCAGTGATCCCAGGAGCAAATGATCCTATCAGATACATTTCCAAGGCAAAATTAAATTGTTCCTTAAGGCCGTAATAAAAGCCCACCATTGGAGCTTGGTTAGGAGCATGTCACTGTTTCAACAGTATGAAAAATAAAGGCTGAACACCATTAGAAGGAAAAAAAAATAGCAGCCATGCACACATTTGAGCAGCAGGACTGAAAACAATTCTGTCCTGCGCCCAAACATGCTGTGCTGCAGCATCTCGCACCTCTGCTTGGTTTTGTAAGCAAGGCATACAGCAGGTATATCTCTGAGGGCTGGGGTGGGGGGGATCTCGCAGCACACAGCCCAAGGCTGCAGGATTTACCTGCGCATGCCTACAGGGAACACCAAGAGACCCTTCCTCCTTGTGGAGACCTCAAGCGCTGCCAACAGCTCCTCTGCAGTACAGGCAACACTGGTGACTTTACCTTTGACTTCAGAAAGCTAACAAAATCTTCTGGGTACCTATCGCTGCTGTTTCTCTTCACCCAATGTCCTCTAACTGGGGCTCCTGCCCTGGCACTGGCTGATGACACGAGAAGGAGAAGTGCAGCAGCAGCACAGACATGCAGAATGCACGGCAGCAGGACCCGCAGTTATTCTCCTCCATCCCCCTACGTGCAAGTGCAGTATTTAAACCTGTCAGACACATTCACAAGTCATAAGTGCCCCCATCCAGGAGGAATTATGATTTATTGCAATTTTGAGATTATACAACAGTTATTTAGTCATTTTAGAGTACAAACAACTACTTTAGTAAGCCTACAGATAAATTATTAGTGCGGTGGATAGCTCCTTTGAAACAGTAATTTAATTACTCTCCCACTTGAAAAATCTACAAAATCTAGCACACATAAAAGGAGGCATCTCATGCACTAACTTGTCCAACACTTATAAAGACGTAGGGAGACATGAAAAGATGCTGCTGAAATATGTATAACCACTGAGTTCCTGAATAATAGCAGTCAAGAAGATAAGATATCAAGGATCTTTGCAGTCTTTAAATACTGCTAGAGGCCACATTAAAAAAAAAAAAAAGCAAGGTTATTTTCTCCCAAGTGTATCAGTACTTTGACTTGTATTCAACCCACATGTTTTTCAGGGCCAGAATCATCTGGTTTGGATGTGTACTGCTCCACAAGTGAGGCTTCTCACCCATAACCAATGCTCCTAGATAAGTTATGGAAATATATATATATTTTTTAAAAGCGCTACTTTATAAAAAAGGAGTAACTTACAGGTTTTGCCCCCTTTTCTTAGGGCACATTACACCGTCACCCACATGCCTCGAACAGACATACCCCAAGCAGGTCTGAGCTGCCTAGATCGGGTGCCATGAAGCACGCAGCTGCAGCACGGGGCTCAGCACCCAGCTGCTCCAGCAGTTTTGTAGCCCGCACAGACACAGCGCTAGCAGAACACAGCACAGATGCTTCCGTACCACATGTCAGGCCAGCAGTTATGGACCCCCTTTTTAAGTTATCCTTTCAAATCTCTGTAATCTATTCTTCAGAATGATGTTTTTCTGTCCCACGCCACGTGGAAGAGCCACATGAAGAGCTGGGGAAACGAAGATGCCGTAAGGCAGAAAGAAGAAAGCGTGCATGACCCTCCTTGAGTGCAAGTTCAATTCAAAGAGTGGAGAAAAGAGCTTTTAAAAGCAGGAGGTCATCTAGTTCTAGAGCCCTGTTCCAGCAAAGAATCAGTACTGCTACAGAAGCCTTTTTTCCAGATAAGAGCATGATGTCCACTCCCTTTTAAAATCCAACACCAACGCCAGACTTACTTATTTTGTAGTAGGAAGGACACAAATTTTCAGCAGCAGCACTTGAATCCATTCAAGTTTGTGAGATGTGCACCTCCCCTCCCATCCAAAAGCACAGCTGAATTTCTCAGATTCATCGACAGACAAAACTGTACAGACAATCCTGTGTAGTGTAAAACGTAATTAAACCAAGTGCCCCCCAAAGGTTATGCTCCTGTTCTAGGTATACAGCATAACAGTCCCCTAGCTCAGACTGTTTCTGGTGCCCACGTGTTCTGCAGCAGCCACCAACGTGAGATACTTACTGCTCAGAGGGAGCTGGCTACGTGGGCAGTTCATGACATACACACTATGTCAGTGACAACACAAGTACCAGCTGCAGAAATGCTTATCAATCAGTAGAAGAGCAACCTATAAAAATACTGCTTTATAAAAGATTTTGATATTTTGATAAAAATCCTGAAATGATGGAGCCAGACACTTGAAAGCAGGTACACTCCTCTAAAAAAGGGAAGCACGTTACAGTAAGTATCTATTCCTACTAACTGTAATGATCCATGCCATCCGTACTATTTACTGGAACTATCCGTTCCTAGTAACCAGCATTTATGTCTACATGAGAATTTAAATAAAATGTAAATTTGCACAGAAGTTACTTCCAAGGTGGGAAATATCCTTTTATTCACTGATGGATCTTGACTGAACGCTGCTGACTCTCTGGACAGCACAAAGTCAGTTAGCATCACGGCACACCCACACGGTAAGCTGCTCACACAGCCAGACACACAGACACCATAGGACATACAGCCCTTGGTTTCCACGACAAGTCTTTGGAGAATGATAACTTAAATAACATTTTGAAAAAGCTGCAAGGGAAAGTGATGCAACTGTGAGACTGCAGGCATCTTTTGCAACCACCCAATATAATTTTCCTAATTTTTTTTTTTACTTTCGGATTTCCCTTTTTCTTGTTATTGCACTCTGCATCCAACAGCAGCCCAGAGCCCTGAAGGACTCCAGGTGACCAGCAGGAGCCGATACCAGCTGCTGCATCCTTACGAGGGTGATCCTTGAGTTTGGTGTCTTTTCACCAGTGTACCAGTTAACAAAAAGACCTACATCGACCACCACGACTGTATCTGGACTCCAGCACAACCATGAAAAAAGCACATTAAGGACTCTGTCGGGTGTTCCTGTTGCTTTCCTTCATCAGCCATCACCGACCCCATCCCATTCAAACCAAGCTTTCATTCATGGCTCGGTTGCCTCAGATACTGGGGAAAGCAAGGAACTTTCACTGACTTGGTCAAACAAGGTAATTGCCCAGGAGTCGATAACTTTATCGTTGGAGATACTGCTGCTAATTGTCTCAGGGGCCCCATAAACTTCAATGGCTCTCCAGATAAGGATCAGCAGACTTCCACGTGATGCGAACCTCAGAGAGAAGCATCTCGGGAACGTGAGGCAATCGCAAGTACACAGAAAACAGAAAGGGAAGACAGCCGAGTGGAAGAAGGTATAGCATGCTCTTCCTTATCCATTCATATTTTAAGTTTATGGCGGTGAAAGGGAAAGCTTACACAATTTTGACATAGGGACTTCATCTGCCACAGAAACGAGCTCCATTTAGCAATATTTTGTAAGATTAGGCACTTTCAATAGTACTTCAAAGAAATTCCCTACAAATGTTTTGTCAACATCCCCAAATGCTATGTTTGAAATGAACCTTCTCCAGAAGAGACACAAACAAACAAACAAACCCGGTAAGATGAGAAAATCATCTCAACACTAAAAAATAATTAAATTATGCAAGGAATTAACGATTTCTTCAAAGAAACTAAGATTATCAAAATAAATAGTCCACTTTGCAGGTGAGTTGTATGCGCAGCTTTTACAAATTTGCAGTTTCCAAAAGCTTACAAACACTGATTTACATGATACAGTGGGAGAGATTGGATTCATCAGTGGGAGCTGAGTAACTGATACACATTTTAGTTACTTTTTTTTTTTTTTATATAAACTCAAGGATAGTTCACTGACTGTGTAATAGTTCCTCCCAAGGTAATTTGCTATGATGCTAAAAATGGTCCCAGAATATCAGAGGCAAGATTTTATTTTATGATAAAACTAAAAAGCGTATAAATTATGGTTGGCAAAATAACCAAGGATAACACTAATTTATGTAAATATGTACTCTACAATACAAAGAAATATTCATTTTTGAGAAGCATATAATAAGATTAAAAATCCCGCTGATTAAAGCAAATAGCCTTTCTAATGCGTTTTGGGTTAGATGGAGAATGATTCGAACATGAAATAGAATTTTGCTAAATTCAAAATATAAATAAAAGAAAATTAAAGAATTAATTAGAAACAACAAGATGTATTTATCATCCCAGCCAAGAATACAAATCAGATAAGATAAAAAGGAATTTTCTATCAAGTATTGTCTATCACCCACCTCATCTGCCTGTGTGATCACAACTTCTGGGATGCTGCTGCTTCTGTCATCTTTTCATCTTCATGCTGAGCTTCTTCTGTTCCTCCACGATCCGATAGATCCGAAGAACCACAGTCTAGCACTTCGCCAACACGCTCTTCGTCTTCTAGAAAGTCAATGCTGACTGAAGTCTCAAAGTCTTCCACAAAGGCTGACAGGGACTCTTTGTCAGCACTGTACGTGCTGTCAGAGGTTACCTGAGTCTCGTCAAAGGTCTGGTGTCTCAGGATGACAAACTTTGTTCCCTGTTGAACAAAGAAGAGACGAGACATAAAGGGCCTTTCAATAGGACACTGACTTCTTTAGCTCTGCCGTGAACTGTATTTGATACATAAGGGATCCTAAGCATGTATGATGCTGGAGACTGTAAAGTTTCAAAGCTTGTATACTACCTTTCTCAGGGACAGGATGCTGCAAACCAAAATTATTAGAGCAACATTCATCCATTTCCACAGAGAAATCCTTTACAAAAAGGAAAAAAAAAAAAGCAGAAACCTGCACGCATTCTGTATCAAATAAACAAGCAAGTCTCGGCAAGAGGAAGAATTCTTTGAATGCGCTCACAGCTACCACAAGAACCGGAACACGCACCCAAATGGGGCTGTTGCAGGGGTTTCTCGCTGCCTCCCAAGCACCTGGTGCAGGCAGCAGCCCAGGGGTGAGCAGAGCCACACGCCCGTCAGGGAGCCAGCGAGGCTGCGCAGCGGGACAGGACTGCAGGGTGCTGGCACCGCGCTCCCCTCGCCCTATTAGCATCGTGTTTACAGGCAAAATACAGCGTGGTGCCCGTCCAAGTGCTGCATGCTCAGGGCAGTGTTATTAAGCACCTTCCTTTCCCACATATTTGTCTCCCACTAGATTCCAGGTTTTGGTACGGGGCGGGTTCTCACCTACAACACGCACCACACACCCCTTCATCCTGCAAACACGTCCTGCTGGACAGGCCTGCAAACACACCGCCCCCTTTTTTAATGCAACCCACAGTTATACGCTGTGCAGCCCCGTCATCCAACGTTTGATTATAAAGAAAAGTTATTTTACTATAATTGTTACTCCCATTGTTTCTGTTTCTGGCCTTGGAATAAAATAACTCGACGTTATTTGCTTTTAAAACCTGGCAGAGTATGACTTCGCAAGTGATGCAGGGCAGGATTCACTACAAAAAGGAAACAGCCTATGACTAAAATGACATAACGGTGATTTCCGTGCAAAGCTTGGCTTCAAGGATTTACAGAAAAGGCACAAATGACCATTTATACCGCTAGAGTTACACTGAATAAAGCCATGCAGCAAGTTCAGAGCGGTCAGTTAGGTACCCCAGTACAGCCCTGGTGATCACCATGCACTCAGAGACCAAACTTTACATCTGTATTTGTGATGTGCTTTGTGCACAAAACACATGTTAAGGGAGACTCACCACAATATGATGAGTTCCCATCTCAAGAGCAAATTAATAGTGTTTGCTCCTTCATACGTGCTGGACACGGGGCCCGGTGTTGTGGTTACAGGTCAGAAAGCAGCTGTGTTGATTAAGATCTGAACAGCGGGCGTTGTTGTTCTGCTGCACATTTTCACGCAGTGACTGGCAATGAAGTTGCATCTTGACCCACAAAATCAGTATCAGACATAATCGCACCGGGATTACAAGCACCCAGCATTTCCTCCAGATGCTGCAGACGCCCATTGAGCACCGCCAACACGTTCAGAAGGCACCACCTGCAGAACCAGCTCAGCTCCTCAGACACGGGCCCAGTTCAGCTCCTGCACTGGGAGAAAGCTCTCCCTGCACCATGATGTGTGATAGCAGTGTTGGAGCTGTGCTATGTGAGCACAAAAAACCTCATGGGAAGCAGCACTCCCTACCTAACTGATGCAGCAAGCTCTGAATTGGCAAGCTTCTGGCCACGAAAGTTCTCCTTTGGTCCTGCAGCTGAAACATCAAGCTAGCAGCAGTGAGGAACGGCTGTTCTGAAAGCACAGCTTTCCGAGGAACTGGGGACGAACTAGTGCTGGGCTGCTGCTGAAAGGCAGTCACAAGTACAAAAAAAATTAAAAAAGGAAAAAAAAGTCAATGAAGCAGAAACGTTTGAGATTTCACATCAGAGGAAAGGAGGGGGGAAGAAGAGGAGCCTCGTGGCAGTCAGCTCAGCGCTCTCGCTGCCGAGCGCTCCCCACGGGCTGATTAGCAGCAGAGAGCTGCCTGAGCACAGCCCCTGCCTGAGCTGGTGGGGTCCGGGCGGCCTCGGAGCGCCCCGGTGCCTGGTGCTCCACCACAGAACATGGGCAGCTACTCCTTCCCCGCGGTCACCGGCACGAGCTGGAGAAGTAGTGGTTTCCTCCCTAATTAGGGACAAACTACATACATCAGGTTCAAGGGAGTGTGATGCCTGACAGATCCTCTGCTTGCCTGCTGTAGCAGCGGGCACATGCCCAAAATCTCCCCTTGCGCTGGGGGAAGGGGGCTGTTGATTAAAGCTGTGCTATGGTCAGATCTTTTATCTTTAGAGAAACCTGATTTTCTGCAGTGAGGCCAAGACTTAAGAGCTATGTCTTTATACTTGGCTGTAACCTCAGAACAAAGGGGTAAAAGCACCATCAGGGCAACGTTAGGGGATAATGTAGTAATTCTCTGGATGCCAGAACCCTAGATCATCTTTTTTGTTGTTCTGTAGTCTAAAACCAGTAAATGGAGAGCACTTGTGTTTCACATCGCACCTAAAAACATGCAATAAACAGCACCTACATGTAACCACCCCAGACAGAACTACTTCCGAGAAGAAAACACCCTTTTCTCCCAAAGACCTATCCAAATGGACCAGAAAACGCCTTCCTAATTACAAGCCATGAATCCCACGGTCTGTTTCGCGTGTGAATTTCTCCTGCAAAGCATCACAAAACACATGCATGGAGCACTTCAGATGCACAGCCCGGCTGTTCCTCAACTCCAGGCTCGCGCGCAGGCACAGCACCATATTATTTACACCGCCTCCGACCACGTAATCCGTCCTGATGGGCGAGCTCCCCGCTAAATACTAGCGCATCGTGTGCCCCAGCCTCCCCGCGAAGGAGCCCATTCGCTGTCAGTTGTGCAATACGGGCAACTTTGCTGCTAGTCAAGCGGAAAAGACAGTGGGGAAAAAAAATCTGCGCGGCGAGTGTGACGCGGCGCTGGAGAAGGAAGCATTAAATGAGAGTGAGAGGTTATAAGTCTGACAGAAACCTGATCTGTATTCCCTAATTATGGAGGCTCGCTTTCACAAAACTGACACAAATGTTAAGCCAAATTAAATGTTGTCTAATTAACTATCATATACAAGGCTTCAAAGCAGAACGTCTACATGTTATTTAGCGAAGGAACTGAAACGCGAGGACTCGTGGATTATCAGTCAAGGCAGAGCTGCCACCTCAGCTGAGCATGGCGAGGCTGAGCCACGGCGGCCTCACGCAGCCCTCCTTGCTCCGTGGTGAGCTGAGAGCTGATGGGCACGATTTGGTGGCACCCATCTCCCCAGGGAGCTGCCGGCAGTCCTGGCGAGCAGCCCAGCGGATGGGCTGATGATCGATGAAGAAGAAGCTCGGCGCTCCAACCTCGGGAAAAACCACGTGGAGATGTGACAGCCACCAAGGCGAGTGGAGTTTGGGAATCCTCCTTCCTCAACAGATCAACCACGCGCACGCTGTATTTCAGGGGGAGGTGGGAAGTCAGCTGGCGCATCTGCAGATCTGCTCCTTCCCTTAGGGCCAGGAGAGGAAGGCAGGAGACACCCGCCCGCGCCAGACTCGGCACCAGTGTGTCCCCGCTGCCGCCCCCGTGCTCGGGCAGGGCTCAGGCAGCACGGATCCGATCGATTCGCAGGGGTTTCGCTCGTCCCGCAGAGGGAAACAGCTGCAGCGGCCCGAGCAAATCAGCCCCCGTTTCCCATACAAATCACTTCTCATCCCGTCTTAGCTTCCCGAAAACATGATTTCGTTGTTTAGGGAGAGCCACGTTAAAATGCAATAGCCAAAGCACTGGAAAATTGATTTGGGGAAGTTTGGGAAGATCTGCGCCCAGCCATGGTTTAACGGATAACACTGACCATACACAACGCCAGCGCACAGAGCTCTACTGTTTGCGTGCTCTCCCAGCATGGTAGGAAAGGCATGTTACAGGGAAAAAAAAAAGGAAATTGGGCAAGAGAAGTATGAACAAAGCCTTCTATTAACATAATTCCCCCTAATTGTTTTACAGCTGTTAAACTGACAGTATAAAAGGCTCTGCTATTATTACCAGCTGCAGCGCCTCTCTCCCTATCCGCCCTAAGCTTCCCAACACTCCAGTTACCCAAACCCAAGCTGAGCAAAACATTCAACCTGAGGTCAGCCTTCCAAGGCCTTCCTTTTCGTTTAACTTCCACCTACTCCCAGGGGGTGGGGCAGCAATGGGGAAATGGACAGCAGGAAAATGACAACCGGGGTCCCCTTCCTGAGCCAGGCCCACGGTTTGCCTCTGCCCCCACAGCCCCGAGACTTCCAAGATCAACACAAACACGCAGGCATTTTAGCATTGAACATCAGCATACATGACCAGACTTGCCAAACAAAAGAAACGTGAAAAAAACCCACAGCACTTTCACAAGGGAACCAAACACACCCTGCTTCCCCTTCCACCTCCGTCCCCTGCCAAGCTCAGAGCCATGCGCAGCTCCCTGCCCTCAGCCCTGCCCCACAGCCCCGCTCACCTCCTGCTGCCACCCCGCAGGGACACCCGTGCCCACCTTCGCCCCCCAGAGGGGTCCAAAAACCTCCCACAGCCTTGCCAGCCGCTGGGCCCAACTCCGGACAGGTAGGGCAGGGGGGCAGACACCGGCTCCAGGTGCAGTTTGCCCAGTGCCCACCCCAACTCTGACCTCGCCCAAGTTTTTGCTGCCTGCACTTTTCTCCTCCGAACGCTGCCAGCACTCACGGCATCATCAGGTTATCCTCTATTTCAGGACAGACTTCATTTTTCTTTTTGTTTTGGAGAATCATAATCCAATGCTTCATTATGAGTATTTATACCTAAGCATTATGTACTTATATTCTAAGCATTCTATACTTATGTGTTTATAATAGCATTTATGCCATTCTTTGACTTACACTTGGAATTTCCATAGAGAATAGCCTATTAATCTCTGTATTTGTCCTCACACATTCACCTCTCCTTTATTTTTTACCCTCAGCAGAGATTTAAGAGCAATCTCCAGCCCCAAAGAAGTTTGTAACATTTCCACTCCAAACTCACTTCAGTCTACAATTACCAAATAACATAATTGTTATAATTATATATGAACCTTTGCCGTAAATTAAGATTAAACCAGGCTGCTGAAATAAATGCTAATATATTTAATTGTGGGATGAATTACCTTGGCTTCTTTGCTATTCCTCAACAGCAAGCCTTCTAAATGAGCATGACTGAACAACATCTTTATGTGCATTCGCCCAAGTTCATCGTGCAGCAAACACAAAGCCACTCGTTTCAAGCAGAGGGCACACTTCCCCTGTGCGCCTTCAGTGAGCAGCTACCTATTCACACGGGAAGGCAAAGGTTCTTCATTTTCACTTTCAAAGTTCAAAATTAACCTGCTAATGGCCGAAACCTGTTGTTTTCTGACACATTAACTGGTAGACTCGAGGAGATCCTCCTGAAGGCGTGGAGTGAAGCTGAGACTGAAGCAGGTTTGCCGTACTCCGTGCTGCTGAGGACGAGAAGTTACAGCCCTAAGGAAGCAGGAGGCAGCAAGAGCCGGTTACCAGAGGCACCACTGCCTCCCCTCTGCCTTGCCCACATAGGCAGCACGCCGCCTGTTCCAGCATTTCCCTTCCCTGAGCTGAATCTGAATTCTAATCAGAGTTAATAAGGATGCTATGATGTACGTGGGACGAGGAAGCTATCAAACTGCTTTTCCCTCAAAACTTGAGCCCAGATCTCTGCCACTGCAATAACAGTCTGAGTTCGGCAGCCCCGATCTATGCTGCTAGCTTATTTAGGATATGTTAAAGGTAGGTATGGTAAATTTGATTTGCAACCCGTCACGTCTCATTTACGTGATGAAGCCATTGCAATAAAATACTTCTGACATACTACACTGGCCTATGACATGACGCCAATGGAAAATGACATGCCCCACCGTGCTGAGTATGGGAACAGTTAGCTGAATAACCAGTATCTCTCAACAATTACACATTTGGCCAGTAACCATAGGGAGATTAAGTGCGGATTAAAAGACCTCTGTTCTCAGCACCTTCCTCAAGGCCCTTCGAAAATCAGCCCAGAGCTCAGCAGGTAGTACCGAGGTACTCCCAAACGTGCAGAAGTGTTTGTGCATCTTCCTGAAATAACCCCCTCACAATTCATTAAGCATTGAAATGTTTGTTTTATGTGTGGCTATTTTCCCTTTATCACTGGAGCCCAAGCACCATCAAGCTGCAAGGGCTCTAACTTCCATTACACAGAGGGTGTGGGTTTTGGTCCTCAGCGGGCAAGTCACATGCAAGTCAGAAACAACAAACAGCCAAAATATTTTGTCACGGTACTGCTAATTCACTCAGGGCAGAGCACGAGAAGCCCTAAGGTTGGGAAGAGGCCGTGGTGCTTTGGGAATTTCTAAGTCTCTGGACAGCTCTAAGCCCGTGATAAAGAGGAACGTGTCAGCCCCGGAGAGTCACGGCCCAGGCCGCGGGAGCCGTGCATGAATCAACATTAAGGCTTCACGGGCGTGCAGCATTCCCCTTTAACAGACCTGAGCTACTGGATAAGCATTAATGAATTAAGTGTCCGGCTCTTCTGCGAGAGGGAAACACTATCCTTCTTTTACAGGCTGGGACTCCGGGCAGAAAGAGGTTAAGTGATTTGTACAGGGTCACAAAATAAATCTGTGTAAGTTGGAGCAAAACTCATGTATTCTGTCTCCAAGTCATGAGCTTTAGCGCGAGACCATCCTTCATCCCAACTCGGTCACGCAAGGGCTGTGCCAGAACCACAGATAGCTGAGACACAGGAGCTCGCACGCACGCACGCCCTGTCTCCTTCCAACTGCTTGTATTTTAGAAATACTCACATTTTTACACACTTCCTCCCACGATAAAGCTTCACCAGGCCGAGAACTTGCAGAAGGTCAGAGTAATTATGTGTGAATGTGTCATATGTGTGGTAACACCCCACAGAGAGCAGCCAGGACACTTCAAGGACAAACTGGTGAGGACCCCACGTGCAATGGGGGGAAGCCTTGGAGAGAGAAGAGCCACCACTGGGTGCCATCCGCAGGACTGGAGCTTGGAGATGAGCGAGTTGAGCACATCGCTTAGCGGATCCTGACCAAGGAGCAAACCCTCACTCTGAGAATTATTTTGTTTTTCTTGCCAGCTCTTGTAATGAGATTAAATTAATTAAAGAAATTTTTAAATTGAATACCCAGGGCAAGAAACCAACTTCCTGATACTCAGATGTATTAAGCAACGTAATCTCCCAAAGGAAGTGGTGGAACCCAGATTGCTCAGAGCACTTAAAACCAGACAGGACCAAACAATTAGTTCCCTTGTCCAAACTGAGACAGACAATTTCTCACCTGCAAGCAGGCATTATTCCAGCAGACAAGCTCAGTCTTCGGCAGGATTCGATTTTTTCCCTTTGTGCACTCACAAACATGACTGGGCAGGCGCGGCCAAGGACAGGGAGTTCCTTCAGCACCCTGCCTGCTTGCACCCACCCAGGCACTCGCCAGGCACGGATGGGTGGTGCGGGGAGGTGGGACACCCTGCTCTGCAGCCAGACTGAGGAGAGAAACCAGCGAAACCCACAGAACCCAAAGTGAAAACGCTCCTCCATTAAGTGCCTCTGATTGTGTCTATGCAGGCAAGCAAGTGAAAAACTTTGTTTAAAAGACTATCTTGGCATTTAATTGTAAACGTTTTCATTCACCCAGCTCCGTGACCTACGGAAGGCCACTTTAGGCTTACGTTACATGTGAAAGCACAGAAGCCTGCTTGTGATGTGCCAGAACAAGCAAGTGAGAAGAAAAGAGTGACAAAAATTAAAAGGAGAAGGAGCCTGCTTATTCTCGCTCCTGGCAACCCTGAACGTTTAAACCGCACGCAGAAATTCAGAGCTACTTACAAAGTGTACTTGAGCTGATGCTGATAAATATCAAATGAAGTACGAATGGTTTTGCAGCATGTAAAAGACATTCTGGGAGCCTGCTAGGATCTGCCAGGCACAAACAGTGGGAGTAAACCAATCCACGGGATCTCGGGGATCCAGCTGCAGCACTAAACCCCGCTGTGGGTCCTGTTACACCAGGCAAAAAGGTTGCGGCTTCAGATGTTTGTCTTGCACAAGATTTTAGAAACCTGAAAGAATTTCTCGGGTGCTTCTTCCAACAAATGTTTTAGCTGGGAACAAAGCATTTTTACACCATGCTACTTATTTGGCTGGCTGATTTAAAAGCAAAACAAAAACACCCCATGCCCCAAAAGGGAAACTTAAAAAGGGTCACTGGGTAAAGTTTCATCATACCCATTGTTCCCAATGAAAAAGGACACTTAGACCACAGCACATCTCTGCCGGAGAAGGATGTGCTCCCACACACATGCTCCTGGAAACGCAGTTCTTTATTGTGGACTACCAGACGGCATCACCCGCAGTAATGGGAATCACCTACCATGTTGGTCTCGTACCGGTCACATCCCACAGGTTAACTACTCAATCACTATTTTACTTTTAAAAATATTCACTGTTAGATGGCAAAAGTATTCAGAAGCAAAGCTTAAGAACTGCAGAGGGCCTGGCACTGTGGTGCCCAACTCGTCTTGAGGGTCCCTTGCTGGGAATCATTGCTTTGACTTCTGCATCACCAACACTGCCGATGTAAGGCCAAATAAAGGCAGGCTCTTCCCCTGCCTTTCTAGCACCGTGCTGAAATGCAGACTGAGGGCACCGCATGCATTTGTGTTTTTAAATACCTCAGACAAGCAGGCCCTGCTGGGGTTCTCCTGCCTCAGCTTCAGCCGGGCCTCCCACAGCAGCCATGGCACCCAGCTGCAGAGCCGCACGTTTTGCTGGATGAGCCGCCCAACAAACGCTCTTATTGTCTCCTCTCCCCCGCAGGCACCTAAACCACTGCCAAATCCTTCAGACGGAGCTCTGAGATTCCTCCATGTACTCGCGCGTCTCCCCGCTGACAGCCTGCATCCGCACCGAGGCCGAGAGGTGCAGCCCCGTCCCAGCCCCGCCGGGTTTCCTGCAGAACGGCCGCACCTGAGGCACTCAGGGCAGGGACTCAGACACAAACATCCCCAGCTGGGGACATCTCAGCCCAGCTGCCCACTTCAGCCTTGGTTCCTCCCCTAGCCCACGGCACCTGGAGCAGGCTGCAGCAGGAGTCACAGAGCCCACCGTGGTGCTTTACCCCACTGACACCCACCCAACAAGCCAACACATGCATCCCTCCTCCCCCCAAATCAATCCAACATCAGAAAGCAAATCTGCATGGCTTCAGCAGCACTGGTAACCCAGAGGCAAAAGCCCTCTCCTATACATGACTCTCCTTGCAGTTCACCAAGACCCCAGATCCGTTTAATTTCCTTAATTCAGGTTGGTTGTGTGGTTTCAGCTATTTCTGAGCTTAGCAACAAATGTGTAATGTTTCTGTCTTTCAGGCATACCAAGTTGCTTTGCTGTAATGTGCCTGATGGTTCAAAGCCCTCCTAAATCATGCTCATCGTAAAGTGATACTACCATCACATAAATTTAAGCCTTTTAGTGGGGGCCTTTCATCAACTCATAATGCTGTCCGTGCAGTGAAAGCTAGACACTTTAGGAAGCCTAATTGTAAGTTCAGGCTATGAAATGCTCATTTTTCTCTTTGAAACTCTTTTTATCACCATTTCTTGTTGCCCTATGGTGTATATTGATTTTATATATTATACAGCAAGAGAGATAATTGTGTGCAAAGAGCTGCGTGCCATTTAAGAAAAAGGGAAATAAATAAGTCTGTTCGGTGAGACCAGGAGATGAGCAGAGAGAGTACACGTCACTCTTGCTGGAAAAATACACGCTGGTTGCAGACTCTGCTACAATATAAACTGTAGCAATTACAGAAGTAATCACTAGATTACAAAAATCCATCATTCGAGCTCGCAGACTTTCTTGGGGACCCTGTACATTTGTCTAAATGCTCTTCTAGTATTCGTTCATCATCTGCAGTAAAACTAAAGGTGGGTGTCCCCTTTATCAGTATATCATGAAAACTGTACCAGGTGGCTAATCCTCCTTAGGGAACTTGAACCTTGGCAAAGTATCTACCAGAGTCTGAACAGATGCTTAGGCACTCATTAACCAATTCATTTCATCGTCACACACGCTACGTGAGTGTAACATTAAGAGCTTAACAACCCTTCTTCCCCACCCCCAAAACGGAGAGCCGAGCCTGAAAATCTGCCCTTCATTTGTTCAATATGGCCTAGGCTTGTAATGCAAGTTTAAGTTTTCCAACTGTCTGGAAACATGTAGATCAGCAACGCAGCACAGCAGGAACCCAATTTCAGAGTTTTCTGAGCAGTGGGATGCAGTTTTTGAATGTATTTTTGTGGTCCAGCTTCCCTATTTGTAATAAAACAGTAGCAGTAGGAAAAACCTCTCTCCATGGGTCCAATTCTGTAACCACAGTTAGATGAGTTGTCATCCTTATTGCACTGACAGACTCATTGCTGGAAACATCGTGCCCAGCTGCAGAATCAGGCCCTGAAGACTGCAGATCGCTTAAGGATGACTTGAAACTTCACACTGCCCTTCAGTGCCACAGTGAGTCTGAAAACATTAACAGCTACCTGAGGAGTCAGGAGAGGGTTTATGTTAAATAAATGGGGGTGGAGAGAAGGGTAGATAAAAAATAAAAACACACAACAAAAACCCTGGAAGATATTCAGGAGAGATCTACAATTCTGTAAATTACTGCATTTCTGTGTGCATGTTTGTTTTTAGCGAGAGTGTCAGAAGTAACACTGGGTGTCCTTTGGCTGGGATTAACCAATTCACCACGGCTGAAGTTCATATCTTTTAGTTTACGTTTAAGGTAGAAATAGGTGGAGTAGGTTGTGAGAGGCCTCCAAGCAGAGGACGCTGACATAGTCTGGAGCAGAAAAAGGGCATTTTGTCCTCAGCTGGAAGGCTGAGAGATTAGTAAGGGTCAGATACTGCCTTTATGCTTTACAGCACTGAGTACAGCACGTGCTGAGACAAAGAAAAGATGCCAAAAGAGCAAAAATAAAGCAGAAAGGAAACATCTTCACAGCTGTCAATCTCCAGGGAGGCAAAGCAGGCAGCCCCTGCTCACCCACTGCAAGACAACATCCCTAGAGAGAGATGGGCACCGCAGGGCTTGCAGGAGCTGGGCCTGGCAGCAACAGACACTGCCCAAGCCTCAGGAACCTTGGGAGAGAGCAGCTTTGTACAAGTGGACTCCAAAACATAAATAAATAAGTTGCCCAGGGATGAAACAAGGATTTCTCAGCTCACCGCCATAATAGGCAGCATCACGCCACTGACAGTACCTCAGCATCACACCCCTGCTGCCCAGGGCCCAAAGCTTCCAGCAGAAGGGGGGGGGGGGGGGGGGGGCAATGCCTCCATTTTGTTTATGGGAGCAAGAGAAGTTCTACACTCAGCAGTAATCCACAGTCACACCAGCACCTCGGGTGCCCTTTTCTGAGAGCCACACAACTCAGGGGCTTCTGTCTATAAGCCTCTGGTGAGCAGGTGAGAGCTCAGGAACCTGAGGCGAGCTCAGCCCTGGGGCACCACAGGGCCCTGAGAGGCGCTCAGGGCCCGTGTCCACAAATCCATTAGAGGCCAATTTCCTCAGCAACACCCCCTGCTCTCCATGTTATGCCCCAGCCCCTCAGTGGCCAGTTATTTGTAACCCCAGCCTTGTCCAAAATCCCCCTCCACTTACCTGAGCAGTTCCCACAGGCTCAGCAGCAGAGGCCAGGCACCCCTAGTCACGGTGCTGCCCGTAACACAGGCAGCTCACCGCCCTCCTGGAGCTCAGTAACTGGGCAGACACTGAGGTGAATCTCCTAAAAAACCCTCAGCCAACAGCTCAAAACCTCACTGTGGGAGCTGGGCTGAAGCAGAGCGATGAGTTTCAAAAATACTGAGGCCAGCCCTATGCCCACCAGCTCCCCAGGCAGCAGGAGCAGGGGCATGAAGTGGGCCAGGAGGAGCCATTTTGTGCCTGAGGCGGGCCAGGTGCTGAGTGTGCCCAGCTGGGCAGGCAGCAGCCGCCTGGGCCTGCACCTGGCCCTGATGGCCACCTCCTGGCCACCTCCCGGCCTCATGGGGTGCCCTGCGGGGTCCCCTGCCATGGTGCAGATGGGTGCTTGCCGTGCTCAGCACCTTTACAAAGCCTACAGTGCAGGCGTGTGCCAGTAGCAACAGAAGTGCCTTCGCAGACTAGTGTTGCACCTCTTCCACCCAAATGTCCTGTTTCTGGGAAGTAAATTGGTGTTTTGAAAAGGCAAAGATGTGTGGTGCCCAACTGCAGCTTTTTTTTTTTAATGTGAAAGAGACACAAACAACTTCAAGCTGACCTCCTCCCCCTTATACCCCAGGGGAAAAAAAGAAAAAAAAGAAAAAAAAAAAAAGTAAAATATGCTTTATTCCTTATTAGCTGGTAACACAACACCTCCTGAGCGGTTGTAGCAGCGGCAGTGAAAGTCGCCGCGTGGCCTGCTTAGAACAAAAACAGGAATGGGAGACAGCTCTGAAGAGGGGTTTTTACACGCAGCCCAGCCATCATAGCGTGCCCAAACCAAGTACTTTTATCCAGTTAATTTGGTGAATGAATCCCTCAGGGTCCCCAGCCATCCACCACTACAGCTCATTAGAGCCCCATATCCGACTTCTCACGTTGTACCACTGAAAGCACTTCTGCTTAAAATGTAATTAAACTTAAAACAAACAAGAGCTCTCTTCCTCCCTCCACCCTGCCTCCCCCGGCCCCTGCCCACTGCCGACAGAGGCACCGACCCTGCCGCGATATTTGGGAAAACGCGGCACATTTCCACCACTTACGGCGTGACATTTGCCCAACCGTTTGTCCTGTGAGCAATTAGAAGTCTAAATACTGGGTGTAATGCATTACTGCTGGGATTTAAACTTGCAGATCTTTTACAAACGAGTAATGTGGTAAGACTTGCTGTCCAATGAGGTGTCTTATTGAAATATCCCAGGCTGCTTCACTTGTCACAGCTGTCGTTTCAGCCATTTGCACTTACACTGTATTGCTTTCATTACAAAAATAGAAATTTGTGTCTTAAGTGCTGTTACATTACTAATGCTAAATATTTAATTCCCCGGGGCTCTAATTATGGTTGAGCACTGGCAACACTGATTCTACTTTTTAATAACAACTGTAAAAGCAATTTGAGCATTTTTCAATTAATTAAATACATAGTGTACGAGTAACCTCTTGTCATTTTGCCCTCCAGGACCTGAGCTAATTTGTGTGGAATAAAATGTTTTGAAAATTAACTGATATACTGGTCTGATCATTGTTGTTCTATTAAATTATAGCCTGCCAAACGAGCATTGTATAATAGTTACATACTAAATACAGTTTCCTTATTTATGACGGTATAGCGTTTTTTGAAAAAAAAACATTCAAAACCAACAAAAAACCACAACACTTCTACATCCCGTTTCTAGAGACCAATGTTCACAAGGCCTAATTAGCAGGAAGGAGATGGTCTACGTGTGCTATCAACAGCAGACTTACAGCACAGTGAGTCTTCAGCAATGAAAAACAAAGCCTCTCTCCACTTTCCAGACCTCACTTTCACCTTCTTTCACAGCTGAAATTAAAAGTGTTAATTAAATGACTTTCTCCTGCATAAACTCCTACGGATTAGTTAGTGGTTTACACTTTAACACATGGGAATCAACTCACAATGTTAAAGCATGCAAGTAGTTTAGAAACTAATTTTTGTCTTCAACTTGCAGAGCCCAATGTGATAAGACTTTGCCGTCAGCTGAATTTCTTGGAATACACAGACAACTAAAAATACATAGCCTTCTCACTCGCACATTCAGGTATAAAACTAGTTTCTATGCATATGTAACGTGATGCTAAAATTAAAAAGTATGTATTTCCAGTTGATACAACACAGACACAGAAATTTGGAACAGCAATACACAACAGCACTTTATGCATCCCAGTAAGGGACACTAATCTCTTTTTTTTCCCCACATCCCACATAAAAATAATGTAAAACTTACTGTAAAGAATTAGAAAAAAATATATGTTTTTTAATATTTTTATTTGTAGCTGATGAATAATATTCATTCAGCCTGCACTTTAATATTGCATTTTATTTTATAGCATGCAATAATAGTAAGTCAAACAATGCTTGAAAAGTACTTAAGGTTTAATAGTTTAAATATCCCAAAATACACAGGTGAAAGTATGATGTTTTTTGTTTTTAGACAAATAATTCAATAGTAAGGGCAACATTCTTCTTTGAAATCATGCAAAGCATAGATGATATACAACACTACTAAGAATTGAACACTACCAAAGCACTTCTTATGTCTTATTAAAGTACACCGATATAATGGACGTTCCAGGCAAAGGTTGCCTGTGAGTTAAGATTTAATTACTGCTATTTAAAACGAAGACTTTGAAAAAGGCACCTCCAGCCACTTTGCTGGTCTGCAGTGACTTCCCCTCTCTCAGCAAGGTAACGGAGATGGCCACGCCTTAACCTGGAAGCATTGAGAAAACAAGAAACAGCATGTTTTAGTACCTGCCTCCCCTCCTGCCCTCGTCCAGTTACCTGCTCATCCCTGGGCACTGCTGCCACGGCCGCTGGCCGCAGGGCCACCAGCCACAGCTTCCACCCACCTGGCGCTGCCTGGGTCTGACAGAGGTGCGGCTGCTTCTGATAGCGTCAGCTGCGTGCTGGGGTCGTTCACAGTGGAAGAATCTGGCCCTCTGATATTTTCCAAGACCGCCTGCTCCTTCAGGAAAGCACTTTGCCTGTATCTACATAAAGCATGGATGCTGATAAGGCTGTGTGCTTAGCTGTGCACAGCTCTGGTCATTCAGTTCTCACCGAAACCCAGAGGAGTGGAGTGTACTTGGCAGGGCTCTCCATGCCATGGGCCACGTAAACAAAATGCAAACGAGAGCTAAAATACGGTTTGATCTTGAAAGATGCATGTTTGTTACCATTACCTTAAATACACACTTTAAAAAATAAATATTAAAGATAATTTTAAGACATAAGCCATTGACAGGAAAGGATGACTAACTGAATGTTCTCAATTTGACTTTAAATTATTCCAATATGCTGGAAAAAGACAGCTAAAAATTACACTATCAGTAACTATATCTGTTCAATAGACATTTTGAGGAATTTCACATCTAACATGATTGGTCACTGTGTGTTGCAATTACAAGTTCACATTTTTTGCTACTTCCAAGGCATCATGCATGCGGAATGCTGCACTCGTATCATTTAAAATGAAACCAAGTCTGCAGTTTACATTAAGTGAGATTCTTCACTTGCTTTGTCAAACTCTCAGACACTAAGAGCTGCAAGTCAAACTATGCAGGATTGCATTTCAGTTAAAAAATAAAAATCAATAGGCTGCAGCATTCCACTGGGACCAAGTAAATTAAGATCCTCAGTCAACATTGCAACACTATTTTTCTGCAAATAAATACTAAATAGAATAAATGATGGTGTTACTGTCAAACAAAATTGCTCAGGTCTTCAGCACTTCTGTACAGATGTGTGCGCATATGCATCCATGAAATGTATGCATACAGAAAACACAAAGGTCATGAGTAATGTATTGCAGTAATAGCTCTCTTCTTAGAGACAGGTTTATTTAACTGTGTAAAAAACGAAGTTATCTTTACTGCTATTGAAAGCTTCCCTAGTATCTCGAGGTGTCTGACTTTCAATAAATCCTGGAAACATTCTGCTCACATACTGAGTTTTACAGAACGTGCAGCATGTGTCAACTTCAATAAAAGCGGTGAAGTTCTTTAATTACCCCATTCACTCGGGAGCTACTTTAACGAAGTATTTTTCAGAATGTGTAAAGATGTAAAATCCCCCCCCAAAACCAACCCAGTTATCTGTGTGCAATGACTACTCAGCATCTAACAATAATGGATATACTGAAGAATAAAAATGTGAATTATGCCAAGCCCATAATTCTCAGTGACTGACTACAAAGCTCTTATAGTCAGCATTAAGCTTTTAAAACTCTAACCCTAATCAATCATAAACACAGAAATAAAAACCTTGTGGTCTTTTTTGAAATCTAAAACACTAGTGCACGACTTTAAATAGCATTTCTCTTTTCTCTGAATCACCCAGCATTCTTTCCATGTAAAATACGTACTTCTGCATGAAAGCTGACTAGTACATACAAGTTAAAAAATAACAACAGCTCTTTAAACACATGAGCTAATTATACCTGGCATATTGGACTTCACTGATAACATACTGCATGCCACAGAGCAGAAGATATCCAACCTGGCCAAAAATAAAGGTGCGCAAGATTCAGAGATCGAAGTGCAAACAACCTCTCCCCTTCTCCAGTGCTTATGCCCCCGGGTCTTTTCCCAAAGAGCCAATATCATATCCCCAGGCTGCAGAGAACTTGGAATCGCATGACTTGCACACGTTTATTTCAACCTGGGTGACAGCACAGCAACAAAAAGCCCATTAAAAAGAAAAAAGGCAGATAACCGGACGCGATCTACTTGTGATCATTTTTTTGTGATGTGTTAGTGAATGGGTGCCAGCTAACTAATCTTAGCAGCGAACAAACCTAATTTATACACAGCAGGATGCTGTCAGATTATTTTAAACCTAACAATTATTTCTAGCAACAAGGCGGAATTTCACTTAGTAAGCAGCATAAAAGACATTTGCTCTGTTTTTTCCATGTGCTGTTTGAATAATTGAGGTGGGGGGGGGGCAGGGAGGAGGGATGGATGAGTGAAAGAAACCCACCTAAAGCCAACGAAATGTTCAGTTCTTTGGAACCAAGTGAAGTGAGATAAAAAAGCATGTTGGAAAATGGCACGATCTGAAAAGTCAGAAGCCTTGCCAAAGTAGTTGTTAGGCAATGCCCCCTCCCAGATGTGTTTTTGTTGTTGTTGTTGTTAGTTTTTTGTCTTTTTTTTTTTTTAGAGTGAAGTTCAAGTAAATTTTAATAGCCATTTGGTGCAAGTTGCTACGTTATAGGTATTAGCTATACCAAGATACCGCCCTCTCTTCTAAGCCAGAAGTACGTTTAAGACGACCCAGTCTGACCCCAGGTGTAACAAAAGCCTCAGAAGCCCACGAGGAATTCTTCTACCCCACCCATGCGTTTGTTCAAGCACATATGTCTGTGAAAACATTTCATCTTCATTCAACAACTTCAAATGCTAGAAAATCTACTATTCCCTTTCTAATAATTTCTAATGATTCATTGCTCTTATTAAAAATTTACACCTTAGAGTTTGTCATTAACTGATTTTTATCTCCACACATTGTCAAAATATATTGCCTTGAAAATGCTTTGCTATGTCTGGAGTATGAAAACAGCCATGTAAAATCAACGGCCATATTGCAGATGTACAGATTATTTTCAGGAATGCACATTTTATTCAACCAAGACTGAAGTTAAAGAGGTTCAAAAGTAAAAGTACAGTACCATTTCAGAAGGTAAACTATGTTTTGTCCAACATAGTTGTGGCAACCATACACAGAAATCATGTGTTTATAATAATAAACATAAATTATGAAATGCCTGGAATTCTGATATATTCATACAGAATGCGGCAATCACTGAAGAGCCAGAAAGTCTAGTTGAAACCAACCTATTATTTGGAGTATTTATAAGAAAATAAAGTCTGTCTGCTCTGAAACCGTATTTTGTTTTCTTTTTAGTGCTATATAAACAATATGACAGCCTTAACTATAGCGCTTGATCATTTTAAGTGCCTGGACATAAAATTTTACTCATTGGCATAACACAGCTATGACAGTGCTCTACATAAGACAGATGTTATTTTTCCAGCACTGGTTTAATTACACATAACTATATGGTATTAACACTCGAGCAGACAAAAACTTTATTAGGAAGTCACAAGCGTTTCATTAAGTATTTTAACATGGGTATGACAATGGCCCATATTAAGATGCAAGAATTACGGGCTGTCTCAAGGAGCTGCAGCAGCTCAGCTCTCAGCGGCCATGGGAGACGTCTCGAAGTTCTTGGCATGAGGCACTTCACATCTGAACCCAGCACGGATGCCCAGAGCTCAGCAGGAGCTTGACCCCACACTGCCATCACAGGGCTCAGCTCTCAAACGTGGAGCCAGCCCGAATTCACCTTAGAAATAAAGAGATTGGATCAGTAAAAGGCTGAGGAGTTTGGAAATTATGTGGTTGGTGCTTTGCCTCCTTGAGCTACGCACATTTGCAGCGCAGAGCTCGGCGTACAGGTTAACAATAACAAAGAATTTGATGGAAGAGCTCAACGCTTTCTCAACGTACAGCAGTACACAGCCAGGTTAACTCAGAGCTTGGCAGTAAAGCAACAGATTTCACAGTCACATCAGATCTATTAACACAATGTAGAAATATTACCCATTTTAAGTTTGTGCGCATTCCCAAGTCTATGCGCCTTAGTCCTACGAACACCCATCCCTCATCTCTTCACGCTGCTGCTTTAGAGGCCCACGGGAGGTTAGTGCTCAGCAGACGCAGGCTGTGGGCTGAAAGCACTGTGCTGTTGGAGGACAAACCAGCCAGGGGAGGCTGCTCTCTCCTGCACAGCAGCACCTTGGTGCAGACCAGTTCCTCTGCAGATGCTGTACATTGCTTTCCTGTGGCACAGGAGAGAGGCCAGGGCATGCTTCCTCATTCTTCAGCAGAGAACCAATTAAAAGGTATCGAATGCAACGCCCCGTGAGCTGGAAGTTCAGCCCTTTCTGCTACTGAACTGAGTTCTTTTCATCTAGCAGTGCCCCAAGAGGAGACGCAGGCAGAGTTGCTGCTCTCAGGTTTCTGACTACTCAGAAAGCCTCTTGTTCTTTGTCTGCCCGAGTCCTGTTGGTGGGACAGCACCTACAGTCCACAGCCTCCGTGCAAGAAGAGTCAGTTTTGAGGTGTGCTGGTTTAACCCAGTATGCCTCCACTACTAGAGATCATCTGTAACATTCTGATTTTAACACCGGGAACACCAAGACCTTGCATATCTCACTGGATTCCTGCATCTACTGATGAACCATCAGACAGACAGACAGACAAGCAGGAGTGTATGAGGAGATGGAGCTCTGCTGCAGAGGTGGGGGCTCTCCCCTCTTTTCTAAAGGCAGCTCAAGACACCGTGTGCCAAAAGCAGCTCTGCCAATGCCTGCAGTAGTTGAGGCAGCCCCTTTGATGAGTGTATTCATGCAGCAGTGTGTTTGCTAGGTACGGAAACATATGTACTGTTCAAACATCTTGACCACAGACGGATTTCCTTGCAATCACCGTCCTCTGCTAGCTACTCACCCTCTCTCTCTCCACTTGCATTGGCAAACTATGCAGTCCATCCCTGGAACACACAAATTATACATGATATAACTGCCTAGCTTTCCACCAGGTCACATTTTTTGCTGCATCTTAGAGATGCAAGGGAACATGATGAAAAGACTACACCAGCAGCAGCTCCTCAACATACCTCCTGATAACACGCCACTTTCCCAGACGTGCTGTCCATGCAGCTGGCCTGCACACTCCCTGCCCTTCTGTCAAAATGACCCGGGCTCCCAGGTAACCAGGATTTGATAACGTGATCATCTCGGGCTGAATTAAATCTGGGTGTGCTAAGCAAAACACTTCAGCATGCTTGCCTAGCAGGGGCAATAACCTGCAAGAGAGTGAGCAAGCGTGCATGAAGCTTCCTTCTTTAACCAGCACAGATGCTGACAAAGGAGGCTCCATCTCTTGCCTTCTCTGAAGTTAATCCCAGCAATTTAAAGCAGACTTGTGGAAAAAAAAAAAAGACACAAGTGAATCTGAAGTTACTCTAAAATGCAACTCTGAGGACACATTAGTTCCACTAGAGACAAAGCATAAGCCAGACATATTAGGACAATTTATAGTCAAAAAGATTGCACAGAGAAAGAACGAATTAATAATTCTTAATTTGGCATAACAGGACATTCTCAACAGCTCGTCTCTCCTTCCAGTAACTGTGTCTTGGCACTGTACGTATTCAAGAAATCATTGCACAAAACACACTTTCTGTTGGTAAAAAATAAAGAAAGTAAAGCACCTTTCTTTGTAATACTGTCATTCTGAAAACTAAAGAAGCTTTTACTGAAAAGTAAAATATGCCCATCAAAACACCAAGGGACAAAACCTCATTCATTCCTTACTTGTGTAAGAATTACTAAAAAGAAACATTTTGCAGAGGGCTAAGGCAACAGTAATTTAGACAATAACAAATTGAGTGTTGTAAGAATAACTATCCCATTGAATAGAAGAACTCTGGCAAGAAACTTCTCAAACAGCATTCAACATACTTTCAAATAAATGACTGAAGTATGCGAGTTCAATTACTTCAAAAATAACGACTTTCCAGCGGTTTACCATAATGACAACATTGTATAGAAAGATACAATAACTCTTTGTAGCCTAAAAATTGTCAGTTTCATTTTACAAAGATAACTTCCAAAAGCATCTTGTCATGACAATCAAGTTTTGAGGAAAAAAACAACCTGTCATTTGATAAATAGATGAAATTAACTGTCACGAAAACCACTTAAGCGCTCCTCTTTCCTGTTATCCTTCTCATCTCAGCAGTAACTGATAAGAAGATTTCAGGGAGGTTCAGTCATTGATGGCAGGATCTAGAAAAGAAATAATTTTACAAACAGTTATCATTCCCATTCACAGCTTCTGGTTACTGTATTTCACCAACTTGCACTTAATTAGCTTCCTTCTGCCTCTGATACGAGCACAATGGACAAACTGCTTCATACAAATCACTGCTCACTGCTGCAATTACACCTTACACCAAGGAATTGGTGTTGCATCCTGTCATGTTCATAGTGCGGATCATTAACACGGTCCTGTTACCTACCAACTATGACCTGCCGATACCAGCCAGGGTGTTAACCAGCAGGAAATCGGACTCGAGTCATTATCATGCAGTTCTTTACTTATGGCCTATGCTTCAACTTGAAACTCCTACACTTCTGTGCAGCTATAGGAAATATACCCCTTGTCCACAGCACAGGAACAGATGCAACAGCTGCCACAGAATTTGAGAACAACGATCACAGCATATTTTCCAAAAGCCATTGTCTGAGGCTTTATTTGGCTAAGGAGCCAACTTCTTTAAGAGGAAAGAAGAGCATGGATTAGTCAATAAAAAGACTCGAGCCTCATATCCCCAGGACTCTGCATGAGAAGCCCGCTTCCAACATTTCCACTTCAAAGCTGTCATAGCACACCTGGCAGATTTCTAGTTGGCATCTTCCACATTCTAGGTTCCTCACATCAACTAGCCTCAAATGGCAGCTGAGGTTTTAATGCCAAGAAACACCTGAATGCAAACTGTGTCTGCCTTCTACCTTTCTCTAGGCCACGATGCCACTTAGGTCACTGCACTGACGTAACAGCTACGCTGTCTTCTACTGCACTGCAGCAGCACACCTACTGACGTGACGACAGGAATCGAGGGGTCTTCAGCCCTACCAGAACCTAGCTGCCTTCTTGGTTAGCAACTGGCATCCTTTTTCATGACGAGCATCATAAGGACAGAGCATATGGTCCTTCTAAGGGACATCAAAATAAATATGACAGGTCAGTGCAATCATCATATCGAATGAATTCAAATGATGCCGTATCTAAAATGAAATGTGTGCACATAATAAAGATTCAAATGACAAAAAACCCTACCCTTTATCCCTCTCTGAATTATTTATGAATTCTGCAACTCCAGCTGTTGCCACCAGCCCAAGGACATTTCTTCATTTTGGGAATGACATTTCATATTAAAAGATAAGTTAACAAAACAAAAGGACACCGCAGATCTTCCTTAAAAACCATTGGAAAGCACAATACATCTTTCTCCAGCATTTACCAAGGAAAATAATCAACAATCAATTAAGCTCTTGTGTCTCAACTTGTTCCCATAATTCCAAACACAGATTTCAACACTCATGCATTAACTCAGCCATGCCTTTCTAAATGCAGCAGTTAGGCTAGACCCTCCAAGCACCTTGGGTCCCCCTCGCAGACTTTTAGGGTTATCTCCCTCTAACAGTTCACCATAAACCCCATGCCACCTTACTAAGCACTCTGCAATTCCATCACTACTCAAATTAGGGAAAACTTTCAGTACATAATGTGGTCTTTCTAGAAAAAGTTAATATTCTGCATGCATGTAAATGCTTTTGATGATAAATTCTTTGTGCATAAATTAAAACCAAAAGAAACAGCAACTTCAAGACATGTACTTTAAGGCACAAGAACAGCTTTCAAGTAGCTATGTCATTTAGATTAGCAAATGCCAGACGGTGGTGACCACTTACAGACTGTTAGCTCTTAGATTTCTGACTAACAGTATAGGGGGGAAGCTTAGCCAGTAAGCATGACTTCCATCACCTACACTTTCATGTCCTCCCGCATTCTGCACATGACCCTAAATATTAACCCTAACCTATACTGAGCCCCGTACGGTTTACCAACAGCTTCTTCTCTGCCACAAATAAGATAATCCCTTGTTGCCCACAACCTTCGTTTCACAGTGTTTCCTCCTCTTCTTTTGCCTAACTGATCTGCAGTTGGGTTTACATCCTGCTCCTAGGAGACAGATACCAAATGCCCCAGGACCATTTAAGATTCATTTTGTTTGTTTTATCCTCCTCAGCCACCTGAAAGCAGACTAGCAAATGTACCAGTTCTAATGCCAGAAGGAGATGTAGAGAGAAATGTAAGAGATTCCAAGTTCCCATCACCAGAAATCTCTGGTATCACCAGCAGAGCTCCCAAGCCATTTGTCAGCTTCCTGCAGCCAAGAATGTGCCACTTGGCCTCAGTGCCAAGCACGTCGCTCAGGCCTGAACCAGACTGCCATGCAGGCAGGTATGTTATAAGCAAACTTTGTCTCAGGGAAAGGTGGCAGAGCAAGAGGAGCTACCTGTGTTGCAAGTGAAACAAGCCAATGGTTTTCAAGCGGAGCCCGCTTTGGTTCGGTAGGACCTCCAGCAGTATCTGCTTTTGTTCAGCTTGGTAACACTGAGCTCATACACTGTTACCCAGGAAAAGCAGATGTGGTTAAAACAAACATTTATTTGCCCTTCGGTCTGCAATAGAACTGGCACCCCGCCCTGACCAGCCTCCCTCTTCCTTGCTGCTGTGGGAAAACTACCAAAGACCACCTTCCCTTCCCACCTCCTACTGTTGGGAGAAAAAAAAAAAAAAAAAAAAAAAAAAGCACAGAAACAAAAACGACAGTCAGAGGATTTGGGATGGGTAGAACACCACTGAGCTTCGCCAGTATTTTGCAAATCCCTGGTGTTGTGAGCAATCCCTCTCAAACTAAACAAATGTACATCGCATCCTTCTGCAAACTAACAAATTAAAAAACTGTAACATCTCTCATGTTCCAGGGTTGCCATTTAAGTCTCAATGCCACAGGTTCTCCAGTGCCTTCTGAAAGTACCTTCTAGCTGTGCTAGAGGAATGACATTTGCAAAAATCACCTGTGTGAGGAAGCATCCTTCTGAAGATTTTCACGAGCTACTCATATGCAATTGAAGTCAGTCCTCAAAATATAAGGGAAGTCATCTTTGTGCCCAAACACGCTTGCTAAACGCTCCTGGCTATGATATTGTTTCATAATTGACATATTGTACGCAAACATTCTGACAAAATATCTTGTCGCATGTGACTGGCTTTACGCAGCGACTTATGCCTGGTGCTTTTGCAGAGCTCTCCCAATGTTGCACAATGCTCTTGAATACAAATGACAAATTGATCCCTTCACATGATAATTTTTTTTTAGCGTTCGATATTTTTAATGTTAAGAAAATTGTACCTCAACATGGTCTTTAATCTAATCCTTACCCTGAACAATTGAAGTACATCTGTATTAATCTATTAGATGCTTTTCCACACCACACCTATGGCACTGCATAAATTACTGTAATTTAAATGAATTACTGCTTGAAAATTCTCATTCTGTAAGAATCGCGTGGTGTTACAAGGCACCAGAAAGAAAAATGTGCACTAGGGTAACTAAGTTTTATAATATCGTATATCTAGGTTCTCATAAACCAGCTATTCTAAATAGCTGTTAAAGGACAAGAATATTAGACCGATCATATAGAACACACATCAATATGTCCAAGAAGTCAATAATATGAAATTAAATCTACAGTTTATTTAGATACATTTCCATGCTCATGTATGCGGAATCCACTTTAAAAATGCCATTAGGCAAGCTGAAGAATATTATTGCAAAAGACAACACCAAGAGTAATTCTATCTCTGCCCTGGATAACTTGCATTTTTTCTCTTTAATCATCTGATCCGCTGAACTGCACAGAAGAAAGGGAACTTGGAAACAAAAATAAAAATAAAGAAACCACCACCAGCAACAGAAACCCCACCTAAGTTCTTTTGTTACACTACGCTGCGTACTGCTACTGTTTAAGGATGACTTCTTTAAGACTGCACACTTCCACTACCTAACAGTAAAGAATGAAAAGCTTCTTGCTACAAGCTAAAAAGAAAGTCTTTACCATGCTCCTTGAAGAGCTCATTTTCACATTACTCAGGCTTCATTATGCTGAATCAATATTCGTTTAGTCACTGGGGTTATTGACATATTTTAAAATAAAAGTATACCCTTCAGCTACTGCACTCATTACGGGTAATTTGTCTTGTCAGGGAGCAGGGAATATTATCCCAGTCTTTCAGGGGCTGACAGCCCATGGAAATACCTCCCCTTGGTTACAACTGTAAATAATTTTAAGGTAAAATATTGAAAAATCAATGACTGTTTCCTGCAATCTGTCACAAACAAATCAATCATAATCTCCACAGCCAGAGAGTATGATTTGAAGGAGATGAGAGCAGATGTAATTCTTGGCTGGAATCTCTCATTTCAAAATCACTTCACATAATGGTGTCATCATTTAAACACTTAGCAGTCACTGCAACTGCCACTCATAACATCTAGTTGGACAAAACCGCAAGGAAGAGGAGGAGAAATGCCATCACTGTTATGTAAACAAACATCTCATTTAAATGGTTGCAACATTAGCAAATTGCACAGATATAACAGCTAGGCTCAGCTCTCCACAAAAGGTCCACTACGCTTTTCTTTCTCAATGGGAGATTCTCTATAAATTAGCCTCTTAAAATGCACAGTGTTTTAAAACAAAACTAGGCTTCACAAAAGGCGCGTAATAATATCTGGCACTAATGCTGTTTCTAAAAATATTTCAGTTTCATTCACTCCAAATTGCTCCTAACAGAATTACACATCAAATTCTCATGAGATTGAGAAAGGAAAATTGTCTGAAGTACCTCTGTCTTTTTAAGACCAATAAGGATCTCAATGCTTCTTTGTCCTCTACGTATTACGTTTCGCATCTAATTTTCATTAAGCACACGCCGACTCAACTTTAGCATAGGTAACACCACTGCAGAGTACAGGTGAAAAAAAAAAGTCATAACCTACATAAATTAATTGCAAGTATATTTGCAACTTGCACTCAAAGAGATTAACTGTTGTATATGGAATTACATTTGTATAAAGGATCAATTTATACATAAAGAATTAAGTACTGTGCAGTCAAAATGCTATAAACTGATCTTTGTAAATGTGAATCATTTGTGTAAAATGAATCTATTTTTATAGAGGAACGCTAATACTTGGACTCAAATTATTTCTTCATTTGTCCTCTACCTCACCCCAGACTACATTTTCACCCTGACACCGCAGTGCTCGAGACACTTCTGTGCAGATCAGCTGAGATAAAAAACAGCAGACAGGATGCAATTGTTGTGCAACTGCAACTGTGGGCCTAAGCCTGCATTCCTTGTACAAACAAAATTCCCAAATGCTCACCGAGTGTGTCACTTCAGAGCCTATAATTTGAGCTCTTACTCTTTAATGTGCAGAGCTCATTATCACATATTCATTTTAATCACATTAACCTTAACAACTCATATTTCTGAGTATTTATCTTACAACTGTAGGACTAAGGAAAAAAATGCAATTGAAAAGATGGAATTATTTCCTCTTTGCTTGCAAATATTATATATAATAATAATATATATACGCATATATATATGTTTATAAAAGCCTCTCCAAGGTTGTAATTCCTTTCAAGTAGGTTTTATGTCTATCTTCTACATGGAAAACACATCTCTAAGACTAATTCTTTATTGATAAACATCAAAATCACCATTGTTTGTAGCAGTTAGAGAAATAATCTTCTCAGCAAAATAAACTATTAAAAAGGGAAAACAACGTCTCAGCCAAGAAGAAACAGTTATTGCTGTAGAGTTTAACCAAGTGCAAGAAAACTGCAAATACCAGCTGTGAAGTCAATCAACTTATCCTAGGGAAAGGCCACTGTATTGTGAGAGAAAGCAGGGGGTGGGAAGAAACAATCACAAAAAAAAAAAAAAAAAAAAAAGGAAAAGAAAAAGGTAAAAAAAAAAAAAGAAAAAAAGAGCAGCTCCTACTAATGCATTGCCATACCTCACTATGGAGGACATTTATTTTGCCTGGAAGAAATCTGGAGTGAAGCTATCTGATCGAGAGACAGCCTCAGCTCGTCAGCCCTTCTGAATCCCCTCACTGGCCAGCAGACACTGAGGGAGTGAGACCCTGCTTACCACATGAAGCCATTCCGGGACGGAGCAGCAGCGTGCCATACTGAATACGTCAGCATCTTTCCCCAGCGCCGCTCCCCTGAGCCAGGTTGTTATTGCTCATGACAATCACGCAATTAGGTGGGTCAGGAATCACAGAAGACAGAAGAGATCCATTCTTCCTGCACGCCAGTTATCCTGTTCATAAGAAAAAAAGAAGGCAATGACTCTTTCCCTTCATTGTAAGGCACTTAATAAATATTAATAATAATAAAGTCAGTCACATCTCCTAGACAACACTGACAAATGTTTTTTTTGCAATTTTTGACACTCGTTGGGCTCAGAAGGGAGAACCCACAAGTTCAAGATGGAAAAAGACTCAGTTCTGTACTTGGACGCAAGAGGTCACAGAGGGCTGCACCGCAGTGGGCATTACACAGCAGCTCCCCGACAAAGGGAGCCCTGAGAAGAGCGAGCAGCACATGCTGCAGCACTACAGACGTTCATGGAGATTCCAGGGGTCAGCACTGTGAGCACTGTTTTCTGCTGGATAAAGCATTAAGTTGCTGTAACAGCCAAGAGGACTGTGAAGGACAATACACATGACTTTCTGGTCAAGAAGAACTATTCCTTGAATGAAAAGGTGTTTCTTCATTGTATCTTTCTCAAGTCACAAAAGAACTACGGGTTATGGAAAACACTGCAAAAAGAAAAGATGCTGGCTTAAAAAAAAAAACAAAAAAAACAAAAGCCAAACAAACCAAAAAAGCTAACAGTACTTCTGGATTACCCAGCTTCTCAATTTACTGTTCTCACTCACTGTTTATTTAGGCCACTAGTATACGCTCATTTCTTAAACGCTGCTCCACACAATCAAAGAGCAGTAAAAATAGCACAGTGCATATTTATATCATAGTCACATCATGCAGTATTACTGGTAATATTACACTATTAACAACACTCTGCCTAATAAGTTTATAAAATCTTTGTGTTTGGGTGTTATGGAAAGACAAACCCTGCCTTCCATCTGTGTCCTTCCCTTCTTCAGTGCTGATTACACCAGTCTCACTGAGCTCATCTGGAGAGGGAAAAAAAAAAAAGAAAAACATTAGCTAATTACAATGTTTGCTATCTGAACCACATGACAGTCTGAAAAGAAACACTGATGTATCTGGATACATGAATTCTGCTTTTTGTTAGAGACCAAACTTGGTATCACAAAGCACAGTGCCACTTCTGCAATGCCTTACTCAATGAATCATAACGTACACAAAACATATCACTTACCATTAACTCTGAATAGGACTTAATATGGTTAAAAATTGTGGCAAGCCAAAACACATTCTGGCTTTGTATGAGGTCTCCTCCTGCGCTCAGGTGTGCTTGCTGGGACGGACTGCTGGATTCATCCTCCTTCATCGCGGCCCTCACCGCTTCTCCTCCTGGCTGCGTTCTATCAAGCCAAAAAACAGACATAAGGTGAACAGGGAAATGGAATTAAAATATAGTATTTGTCACTAATTGAGACAGATTTCCCTTACAGTCAAGGATTAAGGACCAGGCAACACCAGGGCTCCTTCACCCATTTATCTAGTGTGCTTGTTAAGTCCCACGGCCACTGCTATCACCGCATCCCCCTGGCTGATGTTCGGTTCTGTGTTTGCTAAGAGGTGCACCACAAACACGAGCATGTGGCAACCAAAGGTCTCCGGAATATGGAAATTTGACAGCAATTAACTAATGAATCAGTAACAGCATAAAT
The DNA here is from genome assembly GCF_047663525.1 of Anas platyrhynchos. NCBI lineage: Eukaryota > Metazoa > Chordata > Aves > Anseriformes > Anatidae > Anas > Anas platyrhynchos. The sequence continues at coordinate 15,125,009 of NC_092598.1, read as the reverse complement.
AACTTTCTTTTGCTTGAAAACACAACAGTCTAATAAATTATAGGAGTGTGGACAACAACTGCAACCTGAGTATTTTGAAGCAGTGCAAAAGGTTCCAGGTAGGCAAACAGAGGCACGGAGGTTACAGGAACAAACCTACACCGTATGACGTGCCAGAAGCTAGCCCAGGACTCAATATTCCTAGTCCCTTACCTACTACCAGGCCTTCCCCGTCACCTTCTCAGGCAACATAAAAGTTCCCCAGCATTTCCGCAGCCTCCTCTCAGATAACTACCTGGGTTTCCTCAGTTTCAGTTCTACCCAGGGACACAGGAGCAGGCTTCTTACCACAGAGAATATCAGCTAAAGTTTAACTGAAGCAAGAAATTAAATACAAAAAAAAAACCAAAAACTTTAGGAAAAGCAAAGAGCAAGTAGAACAAAAATGCCTTGAAAGTCGCTTTTCCACCCTGGTCTCCGCAGAGCTGTCTGCTTCCCAGGAGATCCACGCAGCCTAAAGCACGCTGACGCTCCGAGCAGCTCCGGCCCTCCCTACCCAGCCAGGGAGCCAGCACAAAGTAATTCTTACACCGTTAATATCATAAAGAAGTTGTAGGCATCTTTTTATAATGACAGAGTATTCTTAATAAAAGCTTCAAGCAGGTTTTATAGCTGCATATTATCCAATGAAACCAGTAATAAACAGCACTGTAGCGTTATTTAGTGCAACTCCAATACGCCAAGAGTCACAACCTCGGTTTTATTTATCGCGCCGGCTAAAATGTTAGTTCTTAGCTTTACAGTAGCAGCCAAGACTGTCGCTGTTTTATCCCAGCACACTGCCATCTGGATACCGATACTTTGTTATGGGATATGAAAGAAGAGCGCAGTTACCTAACGCAGCTTAATTGAAAACAGAAGACCTAAATATTACACCAGGCATTATTCCACACAAAATTAAACGTGAAGGGCATGAGAAGTTTCAGAGATGCTAGCAGAGACTATTTCAGGGGTAAACGCTGAATTCCTGATGTGTGACAGAAACGCTGAGAAATACTGAAAAAAGCTGTGCTCGTGAAGGGAAAGCTGGAAAATGCACCCTTTGGGGAGGGTAGGAGAGCGATCGGTCACAAGTTAGGTAGCATAGGGAGATTTCTGGTGTGATCATCTGGATCCAGCTCGATAGACCTGACTAGCTTTCTTTTTTGAAATTGATTTATATGAAGAAAAGAATTGGCTCTACATGCATATTCACTTCCACGTGCAGAAAGCAGCTTCAAGAAACGTTTGCATCTGCATGATCTATATTAATGAACAGGAACTAGAAACCTCTCCTGTTAATAAAGGTCAGAGGGTACGAGCTGTTAAAAAGTATTCCTTGGGTGCAAGGCCAGAAAAGCTACCTGGCACTACATTTCTCATCGGAGAGGCAACGCCGAGCTGCCGCAACTACCAGTCATTAGGACTGCAAATATGCATGCCAGAATGGGTAAGCGTGTGAGCAAACCAGATAAAATACAAACCCTTCTGAACACGCCACTGCTAATACAAGTCACCCACCTTTAACGCCCACGCCGTGGCCAGGTTCTAGCTGCGGTAGCGCCCAGCACGTTGCAGCACTGCTTTGGGAAGGGAATTTGCCCCCGCATCGAGAGCTATGGGCACACGGCACGGGGAGCCACGGCCGTCCTGCTCGCTGAAGGGCTTCTCTTTCAAAATAAGGAGCCAACTAACGGGAGATGCGGCTTGCTTTAAGTGAAAAAGCTTGTTTAGACATGAAAGAGCAGCTCTTCCCCCCACCCCAGTCATATAGAGAGTCTATTTTTCTGCATGTGTCCTCAGAACTGCAAGCAAAATAAACCCTAAAGACATATTTAACTCAGTCCATGTCATGCCCACAAATTCAAGAGAATCGCACCGTTTAAGTTAATTACAGGAAACTTCAAGGAAACTGAAACACAGTCTCAGGTTCTCCCATGATACTGTCAAGATCTTTGGAGCTGCGTGTTCAATACAGTAAGTATGGACTGGATTTAAGGACTGCCAGCTGCACTCACGCGTGGTTTTATTCCACATAATAAACAATTTCCCTGAAAAAGAACTAAGACTGATAATCAGGTTCCTGGCAAAAAGTAATTTTAGGAATAAAGGCTAGCTGAGAAAACAACAAGACAGGAGTGCACCTACGCTCCCCAACACCCAGTGGCTAGAGGCAGCAGGGGAGAGCTGTCGGCAGTGTCCATGGAGGTGCCCACCGCCGCCTCGAGCACTAACAAGTCGATGCCCGGGCAAAGTACACGCAGGCAGCAGGAACAACAGGGGAGCTGCAGACATCTCGTGGGGCTCTGCCCTAAGACTCACCCAAGGCTGGTACTTCCAGGGCACGTAGTGACCCCGCAACGCCCAGCACCTTGTCCTGGGGAAGGCAGCGGCAGCGTGCACCAGCCAACGGCTGCAGGAAAGCGCCCTGCGCTCTGCTGCCAATGCTTCTGCCGATATTTCAGGTGCACTGCTTTAGCTGCTCTCCAGCTAATAACGTATTGATTCAACAGAGAAAAACACAAGCCCCTCACTCTCCTTTGCAGGCTAATTAGCTTTACTACTATGGTACCATGAAGGTGAATAAAGTATTTTTGTTTTCTTTACAGTTAATAGATCTATACATTCACATGTATTTGCTTTGTTCTGCTCTTACTTACTGTTAATATTTTAAAATACACTATATAAGACACCTCGTAGCAGCCAATTTCCCCTGCTATCTGTCTCAGTATTTTCTTAATACGAGCAGTCTTTAACAGAGTATTTGTCTCCTATGGATCTCTTGATAATACACTCCTAAATTTAATTGGGGAAACAAATTATGCAGTGAGTGTCTATGGTCAGGTATCCCGATAAAGAAATATCAAAAAGGTTTTGAGAACACAGCCTCCTCTCATCTACCCCTGCAGAAAAGAAAAAAAAAAAAAAAAGAGAGAGAGTTGAAGTGATCTCCTAATGCATCTCCCTTCATAATTCATGCCGAAAGATGACATTTTCTCAGGATCTTAATTAAGATAATGATGAACACCTGTGTCGGCATTCTTTGGCAAGACAGCATTATCCATCATAATCTTTTAAGTACACTCAAAAAAAAAAAGCACCACCAAAACCAACAAAATCATATGACGGAACCAATCTGTTGCCTCTCTTCGCACTAAGTTTTACATCTCAGGCACACACACCGACGATTAGATCTCTAAAGACTGCAGCAAAAGCCAGGGTCGGTAGATTTTAAAGTTTCAACAGAAAGTAGCTATTAAAGTAATTAGATTAAGTGTATCACATTCGAGATACCCAAGTTTAACTCCATCCAACACAATCCACCTGCAACTGCACCACTCACAGCCAGACACGACCAACGCTGCACTTTGCAGATATATTATTTGCTGTTATTTTCACAACCACCCCGAACCTTTTCCCCTTCCAAAAGGAAAATACTCACCGGCAATTCCTGTTAGATCCTCGTGCACTGTTTTATTAAGCTGTTTTAGCCCGTGCCGCGGATGTTTGCGCATCCTAAATGAACTTATGCAAATGAAACCAGCGTGGAAAAACGCCTAAATCTGCAAGCTCAAATATTGCTAAGGTTTGGTCGCTGCGTTTCGTGTGGTTGTGGCAAATTCAGGTTCTCCTTATGCCTAACAGTCTGCTCCAGCCTGGGTAGTGCAGCGAGCAGGGATCGTTTTAAAAAGCTCTGCAGGGCAAGCCCGGCGGATTAAAGGCTGGGAAACGGAGAGTTTGAATCGCTTGTTCAGGCGGCTGAACTGAATCGCGGAGGAGCGGCTGAAATACACTGGGGAGCACGCAGGCGGCTCGCGGAGCCCACCGGGGGGACCCCATCGGTGAGAAACCGCCCCCAGCCCGACCCGCACCTACCGGCAGCAGCGCGCGGCTCCTCCAGGCTGCGGACAGCGGATCGCTGCTTTTTGGGCCGGATCGCTGCTTTTTGGGGCGGATTGCCGCTTTTTCCGCCACGCCGGGCTGCAGCCGGGGTGCTGCTGGCACCGGGCATGGCCGCGTCCCGGGGTCCGGCACCGGCGGCAGCCCCGTCCCGTCCCGTCCCGGCCGGCAGGGGGCGCCCCGCAGCGCCGGGGCAGCCTCTCCCGGAGCCGCTCCCCCGGAGGCCGCCCCGGGGCGCAGCGCCTCCTGCCAGCGCCGCTTCCGCACTCCGGCCGCTCCCCCGCCCCGCCCCCCCCGCGTTGAGCGACGGCGCGGCCGGCCAATGGGAGCGCAGGACGGCCCGCCGGCCGCGGGAGGGCGGCCAACCGGGCGGCGGGAGGGGCGAGGGCGGGGCCGGCGGCTGCGGGGGCCGATGGGAAATGTAGTCCGCGGCGCGCCCGCCCCGCCCGGCCCCGCCGCCTCCTGCCCGCCGGGGGTCGCCCCCCAGCCCCCGCCGTCGGGGGGGGGGGCGCCGCCCGCGGCCCGTTTGGGGCTGAGCCCGGGGGCAGCGGGGCCGCTGCCGGGTCCCCCCGGGCCACGCCGCGTTCCAGACAGCGCCGGCTGCACCCCGAGGGGGCTCCGCGCCCCCCCCGCCGCCCCCCGACGGCTCTCGGTGGCCGCGCACCCCCCGCGGATGCGCCGAGCGCCCCCAAAAAGCACCGCCCCCCCCCCCCAAACACACCGCTCACTGGAGGGAGGGGCAGGGGGCAGCGAGCAGAGGGGTGGGGATGGCTGGGGGGGGCGGGCGGCTGATAAATCGCATTAAATCTGCCTATTTTTCATTATTTCCTCCCGCCGCTGCCCTGCGTGCCGCCGGGGAGCTGCGGCCGGAGCGGTGCCTGCGGGCCAGGAGCCGGCGCACTTGAGCCTCGGCTCGGCGGGGAGGGCCCGGGGGGGGGCCGGGGGGAGCGCGGAGCCCCCCCGCGGGCTGGGCCCGGCCGCGGAGCCCGGCGGGGTCCTGCCAGTCCTGGCGCTGACAACACCCCGCGAAGGAGGAGCCTCGGCGGGCCGCGCTAGAAGGCGTCAGGAGCTGCGATTTCCAACTTAGCATCTTGGCAGGACCCTTCGGAAAGCCAGAGCGAGGAGGAAAAAAAGAGGGGGGGAAGGAAGGAAGAAAAGAAAAGGAAAAAAAAAAAAACACAAAAAGACAAAAAAAAAACCACCAAGCCGCCCCCCTCTCGGTGCGAGGGGGAGAGAGAGCGAGGAGCAGAGGGGGAAAAGCAGCGAGCGGCGGGGGCGGCGGAGGACGCGGTGCCAGGCTGCGGGAGCGGCGCGGAGCAAGGTGCCGCCGCTGCCCGCCGGGCCAGGGCCGAGAGGCGCCCGCGAAGCCCCGGCCGCAGCCGCCCCAGCCCGGCAGCCGCCCCCCGGTGCCCCGGGCTCCCCCCCGGGTATATGTGTGCGCCTGGCCATGTCGTATCCTCAGGGTTACTTGTACCAGCCGTCGGCGTCCTTGGCTCTCTACTCCTGCCCGGCGTACAGCACCAGCGTGATCTCCGGCCCCAGGACCGATGAACTCGGCAGATCGTCGTCGGGCTCCGCTTTTTCCCCTTATGCCGGATCTACCGCCTTCACCGCCCCTTCCCCGGGCTACAACTCCCACCTCCAGTACGGCACCGACCCGGCCGCCGCCGCCGCCGCCGCCTTCACCTCCTACGTGGTAAGAGCAGCCCCGCGCCCCCCGCGCCCCCTTTTTCGGTCCCCCGCGCCCCCTTTTTTAGTCCCCGCCGCCCCCTTTTTCGGTCCCCTTTTAGTTTTTTTTCGGAGCCGCCGCGGCCGGGGCGAGACGGGGCTGGGGCGGGCAGCGGCCGGGCGGGGACGGGTTTCATTCCTCTGAACACAAAATCTCTCTCTCTATATATATATATTTTAAATAAAGGAGCACTTTTATTCCGCAACAATTTTCTTGTTGTGGTTTGAAAGGGAACGAACGCATCAGCGGCCGGCGGTGGGCGAAATGCGGGCGGTAAAGCCAGGCAACTTTCCCCTCGCGGCGCTAATTGGGCTGCTTCATTACGGCCCGGCTCTAATCCCCGGCCGCCCGGCGGGGCAGGGCAGGGGGCGGCCGGGCTCGGCGCTGCCGGGGGGGCTCCGCGGGACCGGCCCGGGGCAGCCCCAGCCCGAGCCCCGCGCTCCCTCCGAAGCAGCAGGAGCGGGGACTTTGCCTGCGCTTCTCCCCCCGGTTCGCGTCCAGGCGGAGTTGCACGGAGTTCTTTCCCTTTTCCCTTTTTCTCCTCTTTTTTTTTCTTTCCCTCTTTTCTCTGCCTTTCTCCCCTTTTCCCTTTATTTCCCCCCTCCAGCCCCCGGAGGAGCAGCCGCCCTGTACGGCCCGGCCCGGCCGCCGGGGCCCGGCAGGTTGCCCGCTGCGGTGGCAGCCCGGGGGGAAGAAGGGAAAGGAAGGGAAGAGAAACGAGAGAAGGGAAGGGAAAGACGGCAAGAAAGGGAAAAGAAGGTGGGAAGGAAGGGAAGGGACAGAAGGAGAGGAAGGGAAGGGTCCCCCGGCCGCGCTGCCCACCACCGGCTTTTCGGGGCGAGGCTCCGCGTTCCCGTGAGCGGCCTCCCGGGACCGGAGCCTCCCGGGGCCGCCCCCCCCCCCCTCCCCCGACCCCCGCCGTTCCCCCGGGGGCCGCGGTAGCGCCGGGCCCGGCGCTGGGGGCGAGGCGGGGGCCGCGGGCCGGGCCCGGCGCTGTCCTTGCCGTGTCATTGTCGCCCCGCGGCCGCCTCACGTCGCCTCGCCCCGCCGGGCCGCTGTCCCCTCTCTCCGCAGGGCTCGCCCTACGAGCACCCGCCGGGCATGGCCGGCTCCCTGGGCTACCACCCGTACGCGGCGCCGCTCGGCTCCTACCCCTACGGGGACCCCGCGTACCGCAAGAACGCCACGCGGGACGCCACGGCCACCCTCAAGGCCTGGCTCAACGAGCACCGCAAGAACCCCTACCCCACCAAGGGCGAGAAGATCATGCTGGCCATCATCACCAAGATGACCCTCACCCAGGTCTCCACCTGGTTCGCCAACGCGCGGCGGAGGCTGAAGAAGGAGAACAAGATGACCTGGACCCCGCGGAACCGCAGCGAGGACGAGGAGGAGGAGGAGAACATCGACCTGGAGAAGAATGACGAGGACGAGCCGCACAAGCCCGAGGACGCCCCGAAGGGGGACCCCGGCTCGCCGGACACAGGTAGGGCAGCGGAGCCCTCGGGGCTGCCGGGGGGCGCCGGGGGCCGGGCCGGGGGGCGCGGGGCGAGCCGCCGAGCAGCCCCCGACTCCCCCTGCCCTGTCCCCCCCATCCCTCCCCTCCAGGAGCCGCGGAGCCCAAGGCAGCGCCGGGCTGCGAGCGCCTGCAGGAGCCCCCCAGCCCCCGGGAGGCCGAGGGCGGCCTGAGCGACTCGGATTGCAAGGAGCCGGCGGAGGAGCGGCTCGACGGGCTGCCGGCCTTGCCCAAGGCGCCCGGCGTTTCCCCGCCGGGGGGGCGCGGCGAGGAGCCCCCTCCGTACCGGCCACCCTCCGCCGCCACCACCGGGCCGCCGCCGCCCGCCGCCGCCGAGCTGCACCCGCTGCTGCCCGCCGCCCCCTCGGTCATCCACTCGCCGCAGCAGGCGGCCCTCGCCAAGCCCAAGCTCTGGTCGCTGGCCGAGATCGCCACCTCGGCGGACAAGGCGAAGGAGGCCGGCGGCGAGGCGGCGCCCCCCGGGCCCCCCGTCCTCGGCGGTGGCGCTGCCGGGGGTCCCCCGCGCCCCTCGCCGCCGCGGCCGCGCTCGCCCGGGGCGCAGTGCCCGTTCCCCAACGGGGCCGTGCTGCCGCGGCCCCTCTACTACACGGCGCCCTTCTACCCCGGCTACACGAACTACGGCTCCTTCGGGGCCCTGCACGGGCACCCCGCCGGCGGGGCCGCCGCGCCCGGCGCCCCCTTCAATGGATTAAACCAGACTGTCCTCAACAGAGCCGAGAGCCTGGCGAAGGAAAGCAAACTGGGCAGGAGCCAGGCCCAGGTAGACCTTTGCAAAGACTCACCTTACGAACTGAAGAAAGGTATGTCCAACATTTAATACCGGCTTCTCCTCCTTTCCCCCCCCCCCTACCGCCCCCCGGCCCGGGACTGTGGTTTGGTTCTTCTGTTATTATTATTATTTCCTTTATTTTTTTTTTTAATTTATTGAAAGAAATGCTAAATTGCTTCGGCAGTTATTTTTCCACTACCAAAAGAAAGGCAAAACAAAGCGAGCAGAAAAAGAGCAGCTCCCCCCTCCCCCTGCGCCCCCCCAGAAGTTTATAGAGTCTATTGGAAAGGGCTGGGGGGAAACCGCCCCGAAATGTCTTAACCAAGCGAAAAGCCAACGAGTGACACGCTCTCTCTCACACACACAAAGAAGAAAGATTTGTATGAAATCTTATTCTGTATATTTAATGTAGCTTTTTTGTATTTAAATTGATAATACAGTATCTTTGAAGTAAATTATGAAATCAAGACACCTGTACAGGCATTAATGTTGTTTTCGTAATATAAATATATACATTTCTGTGTCTTTTTCCGAATTGTTTCATAGTTTTAAAAATATATATATACAAGTTTAATTTAATTTTTTATGCCTATTGTTTTTTTTTCCTTGGGTGTGAGCTAAACTATAACGCAAAAAAAAAAAAAAAAAGGACCTAGGTTATACTTCTTAGATACAAAAACCAACAATCCCCAACCTGCAGTCGCCTTTGTAAAACGCAAATATTTAATTAAAAGAGATTTTTAACAGAAGCAAAACCCCTCTTTTTTTGCCACGGGCGGATACCGGTGGACGCACCGGGGCCGCTCCGCACCTGCCGCGGGGCCGGGGCCGGGGGGAGCCCCGGGGGGAGCCCCGGGGGCCGCGCTCGTCGCAGCGGGGCCAGGGCAGCGCCGGTACCGGGCCCCCGGAGCGGGCCAGAGGCGAAGGCACTTGTTCGGAGCGCGGGCCCGGCTTTTAACCTAATTACTCGCAATCAGTGTCGCGTTTTCTGCAAAGCAATCAGCTGGTGAACTTTGCTAATGAGTTCGATTTTCTGCCAGATTTAAGCCCTCGCTGGCGCGGCGGCGGTGCCCGGGGATGGGACCGCGGGGGGGAGGGGACCGGGGGACAGGGGGCTCCTGGGGGGCCCCGGCCCGGCTCGGGGCTGGCCGCGGGTGCGCAGCCGGCCGCGGGCGCGGTGCTTGCCGGCGCTGGCAGGTAGGTGTCACACTCGGCCCGGCTTTGGCTCCCGCTGCCCGCCCGCCGCTGCGGGAGCCCCGCGGGGCCGCCGCCGCCGCGCCCCGGGCAGGCTGGGCGGTGGGAGTGGGGTGGGGGGCGCCGCCGGCCCCCCGAACCCCCCAAAACGCCCCCAAGCCCCCGCCGAGCCTTGCCCCGCCGCTGGAGCCGGAGGCCGGGCAGCTCGCCGAGCCTCCGCCGCTTCCCTAAAGTGCTCCCTGCCCCGGGAGGGACCGGCCCCGGGTTTGTCCCCCCCCGTCCCCAAATAAATGGGATTTTGGGGGTGCCGGCTGCAGGCGAGGGCAGCGCCGCTGTGAGCGCGCTGGGAAGAGCGGCGGCGCCGCTGGAGCCGGTGCTCGGGCACCCCTCTCCGTTCACTTTTTTCGTTTTTTTTTTTTTTTCTTTTTTTTTGTTTTTTCGTTTTCTTTTTTCTTTTATTTTTTTTTCTTTTTAACCAGCCGGATAATAATTTCGTAATCTTTTCAACTTTGTCAGAGCCGTTTATTAGCTATAACAGGTTTATTCATGCGTATTTCCATTTTACGGGATTTCAACTAGTAGTTTGTATTTTGTATTTTAAAGATGCGCTCCATGTTCACTTGGTTATACGCTCTTTGTAGCCGATCTCGTTTAAAACCAAAATTGTTTCAACCCGAATGTGTAAAGACTCAAATATTCCTGGGCTAACAGTATGTTATTTTGTCACTTTATAAATTATAAATGATTTTTGAAAAAAAAAAAAAAAGAAAGAAAAGAAAAAAACGAAAAACAACGCTCCAATTCCTCGGTCGGATCTTTTCTTTACAGCCGGGGAAACCTGCGGGATGGCGCGTTTTGGGCGCAGGAGTGAGCTCTGCTGGCCTCACCCGCCTGGCTTCAAACGGGGCGAAGTTTGTGCCGGGAGGGGCAGGGGCAGGGGCAGCGGGGGCCGGGTGCGGAGCGGTCCCGGCAGGGTCCCGGCGAGCCCCGAGCGCCCTTTGCCGCAGGGAGCCCGCGGGGCCCCGGGCAGACAACAGGTCCCGCAGCCAAACGGCTGCGTCTAAATAAAGAGGTTTTAATTATTCATCTAACCAGGGAGAGTTGATTTTTTTTTTAAATTTATTATTATTTTTTTTTTTAAATCGTCGCTCTACCTTTTCCCAGCTGATCTTCCTCTCTCCGAAAAAAGGCACCTCGCAAAGCAGCCCAGGAGCGCGGCTCGGTCCAGAGCCCTGCTCCTCCTAACCGGGGCTGTTTTCAATAGGTCTATCGGCCATCTCAACGCGCTTTTCGTTTGATGTATAAATTCCTACGGGAATTAACCGTTCCCTTTAGGTTGCAGCCCGTGGCCGATTTCAGCCCGTCACTATTATTCCGGCCCCATCGATTTCACCCAACAATTTTGCTCTTCACCCGTTCCCCCTGCAGCGGGAGCTGGACGGCGCGCCCGGCTCCCCCATCCCCGCGATTTCCCTGGGATCTCTCATTTCCTAACGGAGCCCAGGGAGGGGGCAGCGCCCGCCCTTTTCCCCTCTGCTGCGGGAATTTGTTGCTCCCAAAACCAAAAAACTGGGGGGTACTCTTAAAATAAAAATCCCGCCTGCCGCCAATTAAAGGTTCCTCGGAGGAGCCGGGGCCGGGCGCGGTTCGGGGCCGCTGCGGAGCGGGCCGGGGGCGGCCGAGGGGGGTAGCGAGGCCGGCGGGGGGGGTGCTGAGGGCCGGGCCCCCCCCGGCTGCAGGTGGTGCAGGTGGGAAGGGTCCCGGCCCCGCACCGCTCCGTGCCCGCCGGAGAGCTTCACCCCGGCGCGGGTGGCAGCGGTTTGCGGGGCGCCGGTGTCCCCCCCCCGAAGCAGAAGGGGCAGGGTGGGTGCCGCAGGGATGGGGCTCGGCCCGACCCCACGCGTGGGGTGCCAGGGATGGGGGTTTCTCGGGAAAGCCCCCCCGCAGGGTGCCCCGAAGCCGGGCGCAATGCCCCGGGGGTCCCGTCGCAACCGGCCGGAGCCGTCCACGGCAAAACAGCCCCGAGCCCCGGGGGAAATAGGGCCGAGCCTGGGGGGAGGCCGGAGCCCAGTAGGGATTGGGTGGGGGATTTTGGGGGCGGCGGGACCCCCCCCCCTAAGGTCTGTCCCCGCTTCTCAACGGCGGAGGGCAGGCGAGGCGGGGAGCCCGGCGCAGCCCGCAGCCCCGCTGCTTCCTCTTTCACGCTTAAAACCCAACCAAATCCTAATTGCGGCCCCCCCGCCCCGGGCCGTGTTTACATCCCCCCCGCTGCTCGCCCCGCCGGCGCTGCTTTGCTGCGGGCCCGCTTTGAAACTGCGGGGTCCCGCACTGCGCTGAGCGGCCGCGGCCGCGTTTACGGGGTTTTTAGGGGGATTTAAGTTTTTTTTAGGGATTTTAAGGGCGCTCCCCCCGCGCCCGGTCAGGGGATGTGAGCTGCATCTCCCATCATCGTGCCTGGAAACGACGCGAAAGCCCCTCCGCCGCCACGCCGGGAAAAAGCACACGGTCAGCAAGTTTAAAGGAGGCGACAGGAAAAAAAAAATAAAGAAAAAAGAAACGACGGAGTTTGGCAGGAGCGAAAAGTGCAGGAACTGCCCCCCGGCCCCTTCCCCTGCCAGACGCCGGGGGGGCAGGACGCGAATGTGAGCAAGGACGGGGAGCCCGGCCCGGCCCGGCTCGGCCCAGCAGCCCCCAGCCCGCTCCCCTCGTCCTGCGACCTGCCCGGCTTATTCTTAGTAAGGACATCTGGGGCTGGCAGCGGAACAAGTGTTACCAAAACCAGAACCGGCTGTTTTTCCAAAGGAGCAATATGGTAATTCCTCATCCCCCCTCCGGTTCCTTTAAAACCTGGCACAAATGCATCAATAGCGCAGAATAAGGAGCCTTTGCAGAGAACAAGTGGCAGTTTTGAATTTACCTTTTGTGCGCGCCTCAGATGCAATCTTGAGGCATTTTTTCCCCTCTCTCCCACAGAAAAAGAGCGTTAATCTGCCCTATCTTGGGACCCGAAAGGATTGGAGTGGAGGAGATATTCACTGGAATCACATAGGGGAATAAGGGTCTTGCTTTATTGAATCATCAAATCCCAGGAATGAAGCTCTTAATTAATTATGGGTGCTAAAAATTCAGGCCAGCTGTTTCTTTTTTACTTGCCTCTGACAGAGAAAGACAAAGTCGACGGCGAGAGCTTCGGAGGCTCGCCGCAAACCAGCGCCCTGCCGCTGCCAGATGGCGCAGTGTGCGCGCCCCGGCCCTGCGCTGCGCTCCGCGCCCGCGCCACGGGCTGCGAGGCCCTGCCCGGCCCGGCTCGGCCCTGCCCGGCTCGGTTTGCCCCTGCCCGGCTCGGTTTGCCCCTGCCCGGCCCGACGGGGCGGCCGCTGTGGCCGGGAACACGGTGCGAAGCGGATGCGGGGCGGTGCGGGGCCGCATCCTGCCCTGCGCCTCCCGGGCGGCGCGTCTCGGCCCGGCACCTTTTGTTCTCCCCCCCCTCCGCCTTTTCTTTTTTTTTTTTTTTTTTTTACCCCCACCCCCCCCCTTTTTTTTTTTTTTTTTTTTGGCTTTCTGTTTGCTTACAGCACACCCCAGCCCTCTCCCGCGCTCCTGCCTGCCGGCTGCAAATGTAAACGCAGCGCTCGTTGAACTGGATCGGGTCCCAGGAGAAACGCGGAGAAACGGCCCCGGGTTTGCCGAGTTGTTTGCGAGGCGGGGTGCGGAGGGGGGGGGAGCAGAGAGGGGCCGAGACCCCCGCGGCTCAGCACCCCGCTCAGCACCCCTGCCCCCCGGGTGGCACAGCCGGCTACACGGGACGGAGCAGCCGGTTATTGATACAAACAGAGGGTTTGTTGCTAAAGGCCTTCCAAAACAAATTCTCCGGCTGAATGCCAATGTATGCATGTTGGCTGGTGACAGCTGATTAGTGAAATGATTTACGGCCAAGTGAAAAAAAAAAAAAAAAAAAAAAGGATACTGTCAAAGGCAGCAATTTGAAAAAAAAGAGATAAGACAGCACGGCCTCGAGGCTTCCCGCTGTAACGCCACCCAACAAACCCAAGCCTACGGTACAAATACCTGGAGCACTCAAGGGATCAGTGGGTCGCAGAGCCACGGCCCTATTCTGACTCTCCCTGGCCAGCTGCGGCCCCAGGAGGAGCAGCCCCTCGCCGGCTGCCTCCGGCCTCACCTGCGGCAGGGCCCACTCCTGCCCCGCCGGCCTCTCGGCCTCCCTGCCATCGGAGGCTTAGGCCTCCTTTTTGTTTCAAGACTTTTTCTGCTCATTAATTGATTAAAAAATCCCCCCTTCCCTCATTTCTCTGTAGCTCTTCTTCATAAAGAAAGCTTTTGCTCTGCAATAAAGTAAGAGACTTTGATCCCAGATCATCCTCTTAGGCCTTCCAGCTGAAATCAGCAGAGAAACTATGTGGAGTTATTGTTCGCACTTGCTGCACTTCTGATTCAGAAAGGGCTGATTTATTAGCTTGTCAAGGGAAGCATTGTTCAGGAAGGCAATCAAAAAGCACTTACCTAGCTAAACTAAAATTACTGCCTTTTCAGTGGCTAATTTGTATAACTCCCATGGAGGAACTTGGGAAGTGTTTGATGAGGCATAAAATGATGATTAATGAATTTATTGGCCTGCTGCTCATCAAATAGGAGTAGTATATCTTTCCTCTATTGGGCGTTGGGTCTAATGCTACATGTCTGTGTAAAGCAAGTCCAATATGATCTCCTTTTTAGCCCCCTTTTAACCCCCATGACCTGAAGAATATCTCCGTGTAACAGAGGCAACATCAGGGGACTGCAGAGACAAAGAGCCTGTTTGATACAACGGTAAATGAGAAACGCGAGGAAAGTTGCTGCAGGGACAGATCTGCTCAGTTTTCGGCTTTCAATCACTTTGACTACTGAAGTGGGAAGAATGTAGAAACTAGATAAGGTGTGAGAAGTGAAAAGAAAATGACAAACCAATTTTAACTTTCATAAAGGATCCAGCCAAACAACTTCATCGCTACTCGAGCGAGCGAGCGCGGGAAGCGACGGGATTCCCGGGGCTCGGGCACGCTGCAGTCCTCGCCAGCCGGCCACACGGGGACCACGTCGTGTCCCCAAACTGCCCTTATTCAGGGGTGGCCTGCAGCCTAGCCACAGCTCTGATTGGATTCACAGCAACTGCTTTGAGTCCATAAATTGGACATCCTTTTTCCTTCCCTGAAATAGCTCGTGCTGTTCTCTTCCCCCTTTCAATCGCTATTTTGGGGCTGGGGGCTCGGAGAGAAAGGACTTCCTTTCCCCCCTTGAAAAGCTCACACTGAACTACTTGTGATTCACTGCCCACTTGCACGCAGGTGAGTGACAAGATACCTTACACACTACAGGCTGCTGCTTTGAACAGGTTAAGACCCCCAGAAGATCAGAAACACTGCTGATGTTCTCAAAAACTTGCTGAAATCAATTTGCCTGAGATTTGGTGTCAGAGCTCTCCCCAGGACCGAACCGTTTCAGCCCTCAGCCTCCATGTACAGCTCCCTACTCCTGCCGCCCTGAAGCAGGGGGTTGTGCTGGCCGGGGGACGCTCACCTCGCACGTCTCCGTGTGAAGGTGCACATGCCTCAGCTGGAGCATGCTGCCAAAAAGGCATCTTCTCTCCTTACCTTCTGGGGCTTCGCAGAAGCACCCTCAGGCTTATGTGTCAGCAGCCCACTGTGCTAAAGACGAAGAAGGTGCAACGGGAATGTTCTGCAGAACTACTGACTGATCACCACCTGCTGAAACAATGTGATATTTCAGGCTCCAGTAACACTAAGAGGCGGGGGAAATGGTGTGGAGGTGCCTGGCCATCGCTGCAGCCCGTCCTCCCCTGCTGTACCATCCCCCCCGTGCCCCTGCACAGCCCACCCTGCGCTCCTTGCAAGGGGAGTCAAGAGCTAAAAGCAGGCTCTGGGGGAAGCAGTGGGAAGCTCCTTCCTTCCGCTGCCTCTTCGCCTTGCAACTCGCCCTCTCATTTACTTTTCCCTCTCCACAACCAGCGCTGCACCGGGAGATGCCTGTTGGGGAGACCTCCAGGAGCTGCAGGGAGGCTGGCCAGAACCTGAGGCTGACCCCATCAGAGCTACGGGACGCTTTCTAAAGCCACTGTACCTGTTCTGTGGTCTAGACCTCAGCCCCTGAAGTAGAAAATCTCTCTTCTATTTCAAGAGACTTCAGTGCATATTCTCTGTGGAAAACAAGTGTGGCTGTCCCATGCTAGGTAATACTGAATTTTCAAGCACTCCTGCTTGCAAAACGTCAGGTGTCTAACATATCAAGAATGGGTAATTTTCCAAACCTGCTCAGAAATGCTAGAAGAAGGAAATTCCCACAGTGGAGGCTGTGGGAACAAATTACAACCAAACTTTCCTGAGCCTGTTACTGGCCTCCTTCACAAAAGGAACATGGCACCCACCTTACATTCAGAAGATCAGAAAACAAGTATTTGAGCACTACCAAACTGGTATTTGTCTGAGACACTTGCAGCTGAAATGCTCCCCTGTAAAATAATGTTTATAAACAACCTCAAATAAACAGCACTCCCCTGACACCAGCCTCCCATCAGCGCACTGCTCAGCAAGTTTTATCTGCAAGTCCTTGACCTGTGACTGCTTTTACAAAGGCTCTCTGTTCATTAGCAATTTCAGGTCACTTTGAGTACTTGTGTCATGAGCGCATAGCACAGCTGTAAAATACACGTATTAAGTACCAGCTGCATTAATATAGGGGCTTATTTTCCTCCACTTGGCTCCCAAAAGCAACATGATCTTACACGCTGATGAAAAAAGACATAGTTATATTTGCATAATTACAGCAATATTGTAGGTCTTTAGTGCAACAGACCTACGAGGTTGATTTATGATTAAATATGTATGGCTAAAAGTTACCATGCTGGGTAGTGTGCATAGCATTAGACAATGACAGTTTTGGGGCATAATTGCTTTAATGTGGGCAATTAAGACTAAGTGCATGTGATTTTAGTGTCTGCCCTACATT
The DNA here is from genome assembly GCF_047663525.1 of Anas platyrhynchos. NCBI lineage: Eukaryota > Metazoa > Chordata > Aves > Anseriformes > Anatidae > Anas > Anas platyrhynchos. The sequence continues at coordinate 15,108,842 of NC_092598.1, read as the reverse complement.
CCTCTGAATGATTACAATGATCAATACACATGATTTGTAAGTCGCTTCCTATTGATCGAATGGTAAAATGTTTGACCTTCCTTTGAGGAAGTAATTTGCTAAATTATGACACCACGTAAAGTCTTTCTTGGTTCAGAGGTGAGGGGTAATGGTGCTCAGAATTAAAAAAAAAAAAAAAAAAAAAAGGAAAAAGAAAAAGAAAGAAAAAAGAAACTTTCCTCCCCCTTTTCCTGAAAGTCTGTAAGGTCCCTGCCAATCTGCTGACTTCACCTGTGGAGGGAGGAGCCTGGCACGTTCATCCTGGAAATTAACAGGGGGCAAAAAACGAGTTGCACGCTCAGTCCATCTCTATGAGAAACCCTCTTGAATGAATTTTATCTGTTTACACCTCCGTGCCAGACCATCAGGAAGCTCTTGACCACAACACCTCTGTTGCCTGTGAGCTGCGGGAGAAAACCATGCAGCGGTGAAGTTGGGGAAACGGAGCCCTGTGCGAGAGCTGCGAGCAGCTGGGACACGTGGCAGGGCTTCCCGGGCTGCCTGCCAGGCTTCCTTGTGCTTTGCACACAGAGCGCAGAATAGCCCTTGCTATATCACATTAGCAGGTATGAAAAGGAAAACAACAAAGAGTCCACGAAACCGTGTCAGCCAGCAAACAGCAACTTAGCTGTGGCTGAGACGCCTCCTCCCTGCTAGGATTGCCACCCCAAGCGTGCAGGGCAGCCAAGGAAATAGGGAGCAGTAGGTGCAAGGCACAAGCCCCTCTGCCCAGGCCCCCCAAGGCCCCCTGCCTTGAAAGGCCCTGGCTAAATGCACCAGGAGCTGCCACTGCTTCCCTGCCTCCAGGAGAGGTGGTGTCCGGGCATCTCGGCTGGTGCTGGGTCCGCAGAAGGCCACAGGCGGTGCCCAAGCTGCGGCAGAGTGGTTGTGCACAGGAGGACGCAGCACAACCGGGGCGATACCCAACAGCGAGGTACGGTCACACAGGTACTGCCTGCACCGGGACACAAGAGGAGAAAGCCAGCTAACTCCTCTCACTTTGCCTTTCCGTAGCGCCTCGCCTGCCACAGTAACGTAGTTCTCACCAAATTTCTCTTTTTCTTAGCACACCGTGTGGTGGAAGCCCTGACCTTGGACTGGGGATCAAGCTGCTGGGTATTCTTTGTGTAAGCTCTCCAGCTGCCGAGATCTGATGTCAAGCTTTTCACATTTAAAAGATAAGAGCTGTGCCACGGTTTTCTCTGAATGTTTTTCCGGGAGAACCCCTTAGCAGGTTTTGCTCAGCCTAGACCTGCCAGCTCTGAATACACCCCATGTTCTCACTGGGGCCCCCCATAGGCTCCACCTCTAGCAGGGACGCAGTCCCCTAAAAATAGATCCCAGTGGCACCTGAGACCCAAGCTTTTGGGCACTGAGCTGTGACCATGGCTCACGGGACCTCTGAGAGACCAGCTGGAGGCCAGGGAGGCTCCATAGGGCACCTCAAATAAAAGAAAATACCTGAGGGGTGAGCAAACAAGTAACAGCACTAAACACTGGTACAGTTAATAGCAAGAAAAGGCACTCTACAACGTGACTTATTTCACTCTAAAAGCAATGCTTAAAACAGATCAGAGGACAGACACACTGAAAGGACTGATTTGGCTCTACTGGCTATGAGGAGACTCCACACAGACTATCTCAGGTGCCTGGGTCGTGGATAAGTAAAGCTAGGTGAGCTTCTTTCACTCGAAGTTACATACAGGGGGGCCTCTCCCTGCTGGAATCAGCAATAAAACTTCAGCGATCCAAATCCAGCAAAAGCCAGGTCCACCCACTGTAGTATTTATATTGCATCAGTTCTTTTAACTGACTCAAGACATGGTGTTAAGGAGTATATAGAAATGTCAAAATCTTTGTAATCCAAGATTCTCTACTACCTAAGTTGAAGTGCCATTGCAGTACACAGTAACTCTGGATAGCAGTTGTCGTAATAAATGGACAAGATTTCCAAGCTCTTATTTACATGGGAACTTTACTCACGAATACTTCCCTTGATTTTCTATTGAAATATTTATGGAATAAGATAAAACTCCACAACCCTTGCTCAGGAATGCCCATAACCACCTACTTAGCTTTAAACATAGAGCCACAGAAGCTGATGAGACTTCAATATCCAGCTAAAGCACTGTTGAACCACAACAGGTTCCTCACATGGGACTGTACATAGGAGAATCTACCCCACAGATTGCTTTACTTAAGAAGCAAAATTCCATCAAACATTCAATGAATCAAATGACCGCATTAAAACTAGCATTTGCATAACTAGGTTGCTAGTTACGATGAGGCCAAAAAAAAAAAAAAGGAAACATTAGAAGGTGTCGATATAGGAATGGAAGAAGAGAGACTTTGTATGCAAGACTAGTAGCAGGATTGGTGGGATTTTGCAAGTTCAAAATGTAACTGACACATTTCTTTGTTGCTGTTAATTTTGTTTTGCCTTCTTATTAACTGCATCACTTTGATGAAGATTTTTAAAAATAAAATAATGGCTATCACTCAGGCTGCTTTGAAGTATTTCTGAGTAGAATGACTGGTAGCATTTATCGATTTCATAGTGTGACACTAGAAGTTTTGATATGGGATTTTAAAAAATGATATTTGAAGTTAAAAGAAGACATCTTGATTAAAGCCAGAACAAATTGTTTGGCTGAGATTCAAACTCTGGTTCACATGCCTTTCCAAGCTTGTAGATTCACTTGCTTGCTAGGAAAGGCCCATATGCTTTCAATGGATGAGTTAAGAATTCATGCCATGGACGAGCAGAAAACTGCTTCAAAGTTGGGAACCAGCAGAACAGCCAAAACCATAAGGGAAAAATATATTAATAGATGTTAGATATAAGAATGAGGTAGAAAGGTCTTGTGTTTAAGGGGTTCAGCTGTGAGCCACAGACAGCGTGACCTTGAATCAAATCCCATCGTCTTCTGTGCATCCGCTGCCCATATGCAAACTACCGATAACGCCATTCTCATCGTCTACTTCACAGGAAGCCGGGAAGATGAATAGCAGCTATATGCTGCTGTAAGTCATGAGGCTGGCTGGAGAGATGATCTGTTGGGCTACCCGTTTAAATCTCAGAAAGACTGTGGCGAATGCTACTGATCTGAGGGGTGCAATCGCTCACTGCCAACAGTGCTCTGGGTAACTCCAGTTGTAAAGGTGCCTCGGAGATCCCACCACCCGGGGAACCGAACGTCTGTGCTGACAGCTTCTGCTGAAAGGCTTGACAGTAGTACTCGTAGCATGTCAAGGTGAAGGGGGAATGTCTAGAAAAGGACTAGCCTGTATCTGAGGGGTGCTCACTCTTCAGGATCCAGCAAAGCCCTGCAATTCTCTCCTCCTTGTCAGTCCAGTAAGCAAGGACAGTGTCCCGTGTGGCCTGAAGGAACAGTTCTTCAGAATGAACCCACACTACTAAATCTTCACAGAAATACTATGCCCCAGCCCCAGCCATACAACTTGAGTCCTTTAGGAACAGGCACTCATGCTTTAAATAACTGACCTAAAGCACCTGCTCGCTGGGCGGTTCAGGAGAAGACCATCACCCCTCTTCTTGACCTTCTTCCATCGCTGATGTCCCTGGGGATGAGACTGACTTTTAAAGGAAACACTCGTTAGTGCCACTTGGGAGGGTCGTGAAGAAGAAATACCTTGTCAGTTCTGCAATGGAAAATGTAATAACTCACCAGCAGGCTATTGACTGAGTTGTTAAACTCTAGGGGGAAAAAAAACTGTTAGGTGAGCTGGTTAATATCAAGGCTCACCACTCACTTCTGCATACTACAGACCATGTCAAAAGCTTTCCAGTAATCAGTAGAGCTTAAGAAAAGTCTCTGATTAACTTTTCTTTCATCTTTCTCTTTTCCATCTGGTGTTAAAGATCAAACCTTCAGTTCCTCTACTCTTTTAAGCCTTGCCTGTTTGACAGCAAACTTCTCATCCATCTTAAATCTAGTGTGGGCTAGAATGTCTTTCAGCAGTGGCTAGAGGGTAGATATATTATCAGATACTAACCATATTGCTCCTTCTCTTTTTACTTTAGCTCTGTATTTGTTATTATAGGATATAGCTGGGTTTTCTGAGTGTTCAGCTTCTATCTCTCCACTGCAGGATAGTGCTGTGCAAATGCTTTGCAAATCACTGCAGCATCCCTTTCCAGCTTTGGAATGTACCCTCTGTGCTTCACCTAGCTTCTTCCAACTTCATCAGCTGCCCAGGATACCTGTCTCCTGAGACTTCCAGCATCTGTGCTCTTCAAGGTACTTGACACAGGGCTGACAGTGGTTTTGACAGTGCTGAGGCTGCAAGGCTTTAAATTGCACTGCTACAGCTTGCCTTCTTGGTAAGGGCAGCACTCTTCCCTGCGACAGAGGCTGCAGTAGGGCAGGGAGGCTCAGCTACTGGTTAGGAATCCTTGTCTTCTTGGTTGGATGTGGGTGAGGACAGCTGGAACCAGTGGGATCAGCTTAGACCTGGCTCTGATCCTCCTCCCATGGCACTCTTACAGCTAGTTCTTAGCAGCAGAACAGGAAAAGCAGCTGTAATTATTTGCTACATGGCTTGCATGAAACAGAAAAAGGAGGTAACACCTCCCCAGCACTCTGTGGGCCACTGAGGGCCACCAGTTAATATTGCAGAGCATTTGGATAATGGTAAATGGAAGACCATCAAGATAATTACATTTCTATTTTTTGGTAGAGAAAATCAAGCTGTGACTTCCTAGCTTGTGTCAGTTATCAAACCTATTCCAAGCATGTTTATCATGACGCTACTTGTGGTACCGAAAACTCAGAAAAAGTCCTCATGGATTTGCAGAGGGAAGCCAAACATATGGAAGAGGAAGATGCCAAAAGCTGTGGCAGGAAGAGGAAAGCTGCCTTCGACAACTTAGGCTGGCATGGCCATGACCATCATGTGCAATGGCAAGTCTGAGAAGGCCGGGTCTTCATTAGCAAGCAGTGCAGCCCAGCAGTAGCAGATCCACAGAAATGACGTGCATGCTGTGCTTATCTCAGGGGCTTTACTTCAGATTAGCTCTAGTCTGGTCATGTGGGCTGAACGAGAACGTTTTCTCAAGTGGTTTATACAAAAGGAGTGACTGCAGTCTGTGTGTCCTCAGACCACGCCATGATGTGAGCAACAAGCAGCAACCAGAAATAATCATCAGCTTGCTTCCAAGGCACACTCCTGACCCAAAGTTAGGTGCTAGTTACACTCTCTTTCTGTAAAACCCATTGTAAACTACATATATATTAAACGTCTGTACTCAGTCAGCTTGATGCTGTATAGGACAAAATTTTAACCACATAACCTACCAGTTCCCTGAAAAACACTGGCCTGTAATGCCATGTCTGCATAAAACAGGGGTGCAAACATGCTTTGAAAACCAGTTCCAAATTTTAAAGTTATAAAAGAAGTAATTGGACTGAATTTTAAAACAGCCTGTCAGCCAGGGAAGGTAGATGGGGTTGTTGGGGGAAGAACTGTGTGCTGCTGGATGCTGGCAGACCTTCCTGCTTGCTGTTCTGAGCCTGGACCAAAGAAATGGGTGCTACTACATGTGAGCAACACAAGAAAGCACCTGTGGAAGCGATCAGGGGTGTGTCAGAACCTAAGTCCCACTAGACAGCCGTTGTCTGATGCCGAACAGTACCTACAATGTCAGGAGAAATGCAAAAGCACATTACTGGGCAGATGTAAACTGCCTGCCTTCACATCCTGCTCTTTATTTGTTAGAGGCTGATTTACGTCCTAGAACGTGAGGTTTAAAATCCTTTTCACTAGTATTAATTGTAACATTAGGTGTTTCTGATTTCCACAGAAGCATCTAAATCTGAATCCTTCTACGTCGCGGTCAGAACAATTTGCTGTGGCAGACGGGCCCACAGTTAAATGATGTGTTGTGTAAAAAAGCTTTTCCATTTATCAATGCTGAATTTCATACCTTTAACTATCAATTTAGCTGACACTGGAATTCACTTAAAACATTACTCCACAAGGTAATAGATTCTCTATGTGTAAGCTCATGCTCATATGGAGAAATGGCACTCAATTGTATTTACAGTTACAAACACAATTACTGCGGCGTGGCTGCTGCAGCTCCTGCAGCTCGTGGTAGTGCCCAGACAGGATTCATATTCATGAGGACTGAAAAGGCGGTGAAAATAATAATAACTGCAAACATCCTGATTAAACAAGAAGAGGTTGTGAAACACTGACCCAACTTTGGAAAGGAACAACTCCTCGCAGCTCTGTTTAGCTCGCATCATTACACTATGGGCCCGACTCACTGTCACTACATTATTTCAGTATTAATTTGATTAAAACCAAACACCTTTGAATGTGGGACATCCTGCTGATGGGAAAACTTGGGGGACGAAACTTCCCATTTTTAAAATTTGTTGGTTACATATGCTACATATAGCTCACAGACATGTTTTATGTTATACAGTTTGCCAAACTGCATTTTATGTGCTAAAGAGAGGTGAACTATGAAAATAAATGATTAATTTTTTAAGCTAATGATGTGCACGGGTTCCCCTTGAAATAATTGGAGAATACACTACCTTTCTATACCACGTTTAATTCTGCTGAAAATACTTCTTTAGCAAATCATGTCTTTTAAAGCTCTATTTATCATCTCAGGAAGTTTAGATGATGGTACATCTCCTTTTTTGTCTGTGGGATAAGTACTCGTGATAAATCTACATTTCCCCTAACTTGGTTAGCTTAATAGCTAACTTATCTGCCATACAGAAGTGTTTTCAAGATTACTTGCTTAAGTTTGCACTGCTTTGATGTGTACAAGCCACATATTTATTATGATTTATTTCACATTTGGTAAAAGTTTAAAATATGCTTTTTCCCCAATAAGACAAACTTTTTTTTTAAAGCATGTCTGAACTACAGCTTCAGTTTAGGGAAAAGCCACTTCCTTCCAGGTTCTCTAAAAGCATGGAAGGATGTCAAGTTTTTCTGAGCTGATGTTGTGAGCCGGAAAACCAACAAATTCTGGGCAGAATCAGCATCATCATAAATAAAATAGTAATGTTTTGATTTCGAGCTATAAATAATGAAACAAGCACCTGATTTTTATCCAAAAAAATTAAGGGGCATAATTAATTCAGACATGCTGCAGGGTAGTTCTAACATGCACCCTTTGTTCTCATGTTTTCTCTTCTATTTGACGTGGCTGGTAGGATGCTGCTGCAGACTAATACCTACCAGGACCATTACTGCCAGGTTATGTGGCTACGGCGCAGTATCACAGGTGAACTTTTCTCCTTCAGAACCATCTGCACCTCTTGGTGCATGCATAGCGAAAAGCAGGTAGCGCTGCAACTGCAGGGCCAGAGGCTTTTCTCTGCCACCCCTAAGCTTCTGTAAGGTCTCCCCTTTGGATACGACACTAGAGCACAGCCAAGAACAGACCGTGTGGCCTGGATCGGTAATGATGCTGCATCCATTTCAATTCTTTCTGAAATTACGAATTTCAATGCTTCACTGTTCTCCTAGAGCACAAGTACTCTCCACTTCCCCAAAGCCTGACATACCTGACATCTGACAGATGCCATCTTTAGGTCAATAAAAGTAGGTGAAACTCCAATACCTGCCAATTAATTTTGTTAGTCTTTTCCTTTGCTGTTTGCCAAGTGGAGATTTATTTATCAGCTCTTACTTGCTAGTATTTATGAAGCTGAGGAACTGGTTGCAATCCACTTAGACTCCTGCTTACAGGCAGCAGCAGACCAGGTCCTGAGGAGCAGGAGGCACATGAGGCCTCTGACAGTCTCCACTCTTAAGGATCCCATAACTGATGAGTTAGGGGGAAAAACCTGTCACTTCTAGCAGCTATTTCGTGGCTCTTGCAACTTTACAACTAACTGTGCCAAGTCAGATTCACGCCAATGAAGACAGATATAAAAGTGGTTGATTTTAACTGTGCATTAAGGAAATTACCCTTAATGTCATATTCTAACTTCCAAAGCCCACATGTAGCAAACTAAGTGCAGGATTTCAGAAAATCTGCATAACTGATTACATTAGCTGGTTTATCCTAGTCTCAAACTGCATCAGGTAGGAGACCGACACAATTTGTGTGATACAATTAAAAGTACAATTTAATTACAGACGCTCATGCACATATGCATGCTAGAACGGTAGGTCAGCATGAGTGCAAACAAACCCAGAGGTTATGTGGTGAGGGTTTCACCAGCAACCTTAGCAGCATCCTGTTGGGTTCGCGAGAGAAACAAGATCTCTCGCAAGAGAAAGCCGGATCTCTCAGAGGGCACCCTCACGTGTGGCTCCATTGCTTTCAGCACCTGCACTTTCCTCTCGTAGCTTCGCCCCTGCAGAGTAACTGAACTGCTCAAGCAGCTCCATCAAGCACTGGGGCAGGGCTCACCTCTGCGAGGTGGGAATTAAATAGCACATAGGCCTTCATATCTCTCTTCTGGGCCTCCAGTGGCTCTCTTCCTCTTTACCTTACTAAATCTATTTTCCGTATCGAGCTCAAGCCTATTGCAAAGAGTCTGATCTTCAAGTTGAACAATTCATTCCCATGTCTGAAACAGTCTCTTTCCTCTGACGGCTCCAGTTCAGTCTCACCTCTCATTTACTCCAGCTGGTTCCCCTCTGACCCATGTTTTGTCCATCACTCCAGTTTCTCTGCGTACAGAAAACACCCGTGGCTGTGCTTCTTAGGCCCATCAGCCTGCAGAGCAGGGCTGCCCTGGGCAGGGTACACTGTTCTCAGTGAGCATCCCTTGGCAGCTATGGCCAAGTGGATACAGCGAGCGCAACCTTTTCAGACCTGCTGGGTCCCAAACCCCACACGTGTGCTAGTAGCTCTCTTCCAGCCCTGCTCTGCACTCAGTCTCGCAGCCTCAGGACAAAACTTCTAACTCAAGGCAAAGGCATCTTTACTAGTTAGCCTACCTTTTCCTTAACTGGGTTGAAAGGTTATATGGAAAGAGAGCAGGAATTTAATCTGAGAGACTTATTGCATACCAAAAGGTACATATTATATTTCTTTTGAAATATCATGTCAAACAGACTTCGCATTTGCTGAAGGCACCTCCCTCATTCCCTGTGCCAGCCGATACTTTGAGCAGTCCAGCAGCAGGAGGTTTTTAACCAATACACAGCCTCTAACATGCTCATTAAATGGCAAGTTATATCTTTATGCACACTCTACTTCCTATTCTGACATGACAATATAAACCTCTTTCATGTAGTTGAAGCAGGCCCTCTCACCTCTGTACTCAACTCAGCCAAATTATACCTGAACTCCTGCAAAGAATTTTAGGGAAGATATTGGTCTAATCTAAGACCTGCAGGAAATAAATATTAGGAAATGTGCTTTTCATTCCCTTTGTTCTGAAGTTTTATGCCTTATTGCTGTGCTGGTAACACAGCTTTATCAGGAATGCCTGGCTTGTCCAAGATACTGAGCTCAAATCAAGTCACTCAACAGAGAGAAAAGAATAGAAGAGGAGAAGAGAAAGAGCAAAAGAAAAGGGCAGAAAGAGTAAATCAACAACAATATGCACAGTCTGATTGTTACTCATTAACATAAGGTCAGTGTTTTTATCACAGCTGTAATACAAAAAAGCTGATGTTGAGCTGGCAACATCTGCTACGTATCCCTCTATTTTGATACTCCTGTTCACACTAGCTAAGGCTCTGGCCTTGATTATTTAGGCTTAGATCCTACTGTAGTTACTTCTCTGCTCTGAAGACAGATCCTCTGTTTCAAAAGTGCATTCTGCCAAGTGGATTGAGACGGGCAAATAAGGTCCCTGAGACTGCTGCTATAGAGCTTGTCCCTTGTGTCCTTACAAGGTACGTAGGAAGCGATGATTTGCAGCTGATAATCACTAGGTAGAATACATTTCTGATAACATGATAGTGATTTATTAATTAGAACAGTGCAACAAAATCTGGGATGATGGAAGCCTAACACAACCTGGAGCTTTATTTGAAGAAAACCATGTCGGCGGCCAAGCACATCAAAGTACTCCCTGTACGTTGCACTAGCAGGAACATTCCCAAAGGACATTGGTTTTCATTTCCAAAGATTGTGTGTGGAAAACAAACAACATGCTGCAAACACCTAATTCACTCCCTTCTTTCCTTGGTTGATATGAGGCAGGTAACAGTTTAGACTATGGTTATGAATCCCTGCTGGTTACAGCTACCACAGCTGCAGAGGTGCCCCTTGCCAATCTCAGTCTGCTCACTGCTTCCCTTTGCTGCAGGTTTTTATCTCCTCTCTTCTGCTTGCTCGACTGCTCCTAAAAACGCTCCTTAATTCATTTCAGCCAAAATGAACCATTAATTGATAAGGAATTAATAAGGACCTAGCACTGGCACTGCTAAAGTAACTTGCCTTTTTCGAACTGAAAGCTCTCGGGGCGGGGACAGAAAGCTACTGGGGCAAGAACTTTAGGGAGGGGGCCAGGGAGCACGCAGGGCAGCGGCTGAAGACAACGTGTGCACGCGTTCTGGTCAGAAGCACGAAGATACATGGCATTGTGGATTGAAACAGTTCTCTCCCATTGGCCTTAGCCTGCTGGAAATAATGAAGAGTAGCTACCAAATGTGACGTAAGACTATTTACATAGGGTAATTTGGAAAATGGATCAACGCTTTGTACATACCTGAGGATGAAACAAACACTATCTTCACCATTCCTAACTGGCCTGTTTTGGTCATAGCCTGTTAGAAGAACAAGGTCTTCTGAGACATCCATTCTGTGAGTAAGCCTGCATCCTCCTCCGAATATCTGAAGTGGTGGAATTGATTGCCGGAGGAATATGAGCCAGGAGTGATGCACGTCACAAGCTCAATGTCGTAAAAATGGCATTCAGTAGGGGTAGATTGTGAAACCCAAATTAACAGCTGAGGCATATTTCAGTTAATCTAACACTCCAAAACCTGCAAAACTTCCAGAACATAAACAATGCAGATTTTTTTAATTCCAAGTGAAGAGTTCAGTTGGCGAGGAAGCCAACCCGAACAGCTCCAAGTAATAAGAACATCTTCTACCGAGTTGCTACTGATGTAGCACAAATTGGTTCAGAAACCTGCTACCTCCCTCATTGTACGAGGCATCCCGAGCGTTTTATGAACACACCTCAGAGAAACTTGGCAGAGGCTTTGAGAAGCAAACAGAACGTTACTCGGAAAACATTAATGACCTTTACACCACCTGGTGTTTGATCCCAAGACAAACTTCGGGCAGCATCCACCCCTGAAGTCCCCGAGAGCTGCCAGCAGAAGGTGAGTGGCAATGGGAGGGGTTTCTCAGGTGGGGCTGTCGGGCAGTCACAGTGTGCTTGGAGCAGAGGAGAGCTGGCCTGTGCCCACGGTGATCCCGGTGCTGACCCTCCTCTGGTTAAGCAAGCCAGGGCTGGGCTGTGCCGGCCGGGGCTGGTGGGACTGTGCTGTCACGGCTGCTGCCACTCTGCAGCATGGTGTTGGTTCAGCGGTGGGCGAGTCCAAGTGCCAGGAAGGAAATGACGGGGTTTTGTTCTTGCCTGAAGCTGTCATATTTCATGGGACTCCATTTGAAAGACCTCATTTTACACGGTCCACCAGGCACAGGCATGGAAACAAGAAAGGCGAGTGAGGTACACAGAAAGGCGAGTGAGCCTCTGGGAGGACCCAAAACTTGGGGGACACCCTGTGCCTGCCCTGGGGTACTGGAGCTGGGCAGGTATTTGTGTAGCTGCTGCACAGCTGCCCTTCCAGCCTGATGCTCCTCAGCTCAGGAGCCGTGCTGTCTCCCATAGCTTTATGCAGGATTTAGCACAGGAAAATCTGCTCTTAGAAACATGGTAGGAGCCACCCCGGAAACATGTACACATGCAACTTCCAACATCATCTTGCTGACGTACGGAGCCGGTTTCAAACAAGCATGCTTTGTCTCAGCCAAGCTCATCAATGAATAATAAGTCAATACATTTCCATTGCCACTTGGTGTCCCCAAACCTATTAGCAGTGAGTGCCGCTCCCATGAGCTTGGCAGGACAGGTAGAGCTGGAAGCATCAATGTGCTCTGACACTTCGCTTTTGCCAGAGGCCTGTCCTGACACCAGCTAATCTCACCGTGTGTGCCAGGGTGCTGAGCGCCATCCTGCCCAGCCCAGGTAGGTAGCTGCAAGGGCAGCACCCGCGTTACACAATGCCACTGCCCCGTACAGCCTGTTCCTGCACCCAGCGCGCCTCCAGAGGAGAGGAAATCCCGAAATGCCAGGAATGCCTGGGCTCTCATGCGACAGGCTCAAAATGAAAGCTAAGCTTTTGAGCAGTCCTTTCTCCGTTTGTCTGTCTATGCTGTGGACCTAGCTAGAGCAGCTTTATCATCTCTGGGAGCAGTCCTTAGGGGACTGATGCATTTTAAAACAGGGATGACTGCTACTCAAAACTTATAACATTCCGCAGGATCTGCGCTTTCTCCCAGCACAGCTTCAAAACATGATGTCAGATCCTCGCTGCCCGAACACCACGTGGGCGTGCAGCGGGACCAGCGCCGTGATACTTAACAAGCGTTTGGGCTCCAAATTCCACCAGGAGTTTCACGTATCACACTTCCCTCAAGAATGTGAGCAGGCAAGTTGGCCAGACAGCTCTGGCATTTGGACATGGGTATGGCCTGATCGACAGCTGAATGGAGTCAGAGAGACTGCCTTTGTTGATTACAACGAGTTGTGGAGTCAGAGCCTGCGCCGCACAAAAGGACTTCATGTCGTCTTTGTGACAACCACCCCTGCTGGAATTAGTATTCAGCTCCACATCCCCCCAGTGACTAATTATCAATTCTGAAAAATGCCATTAAGAACCTATCTCATGCTGATGAATTACTGCAGTCACCCCCCTCTACCTTTCCCACCCCCCAAAACCAAACAGAGCTACCAGGAGATGGGGAGGCACAAGGCAGCCCCTCGGGCTGTCCCTCCTCTTCTTCCAGACCACACTGCCTTGCACTTTTTCCACGAGACATGCACCTCAAGGTGTAAGCAGGAACACTAAGTAGCACCCATTAGGAAAAGAGAGTTGGGAGGGAGGATTTCCTTTTATTTCCTCCCATTGGTTTACTTTGTGTAGTTGGCAGCTTCCCTCCATTCTCTGCCTGTGTTTGCTTTGGTTCTAGCACTTCTCTCTCTCCCAGTTCCCTCCTATATGCAGTGACAGAAAAGACAGAAACGGCTTAAAGAAACAATAATTTGTGGCCGTAAATTATCAGGAAGCCTACAGGTAGCACTCTTTTGAAATTGGCTAGATTGCAAGTTGAACGTGTCTTTTTAATACAGAAAACTACAAACCAAAATCACAGCTGCCATAAGAGCCTATAGATCATTTCGTATAAGGCCGTATTAATATTTTATATCACTGTCATCTCTGAGCCTTCTTAGCTGACTTGTTATCGTGCACAATCTGGAAGGAGACGTTTGGCAATAAGAAATATCAGTGGGGGAAATAGGGAATAATACTTCAGCAAGAGGTGTTGCATGTGATGCAAATGAGTCTCTTGACCTTGAGCTTCCCCAAGTGCGGTGTCACCGAGCGGATTCATTACAGCACAACGCTACGCAGACAGGAGGGCAGGGAGGTGGCTGAACAGAAATAACCCAGCCCGTATATTCTTGATGTGGAGAAGCCTATCTTGTAATTACTAAGTATGTGGCATTTTTAAGGCAGCCTTGGCTCCAAAACGTTATTCTGAGATAACACAATATGACTCAACACAGCAGCGTGAGACAGAGGTGACATGAGCAGGTAAGTTGTCAAAATAGGTGACAGATGGAGTTGTGCTAAAAAACATTCAAGGTATTTGCTTCTTAGTTTTCCTCCAACATGCATCTCCCACACAGTTTTAAAAATTTACCTTGAAGTGCCTCTACATAATCTAATGTGATGAAAGAGAGAGAACAAGAGTGAAAGAACGAATTGCAGAGTTGTTACAGATAATATGCGACATGCAGCAGATACCAGCACACAGCAAATAGCCCTGTTTGCTGACAACCTATATTGCTTTTGAATAGTTTGGCACAAATTGCCCATACATGCGAGATGCGTATTTTCTCCTTTTCCTTACAGCTCTAGTGATTTGAAAAGTAAACTCCTCAGTGATCAAGCTAAATGAAATAAATCAGTCTATTACAATGGTATGAGATTTGGCACAAATCAGCACTGCCTGTTTTCTTGTAGGACACACTGTCCTTCCACCCTATAAAAGCAAGTGACATTACCTCCTGTCCATCTGATTTTGAGATATATATTACATGGACTCATTGTGCTAGACTATTCCCCTTCTAACACACCATCAAAGTTATACCGACGCTTTTCTGTATTTATTCACATCTGGAAATAAAAACTGGAAATAAAAAAGGGGATGTAACATCACCCAGTAATGTTTGTCTCTGGGATAGACCATTATTTGTACCATACAATCACCTGATACTATAATGAACTCTGCCCAGACAGAGTTTCACCTGGCGTCATGGAAGCTGTTCTCTTGGACCACCCAGCAGGATCAAGGCCCAAAATGTTCCAAAATACTCAACTTTGAGAACTTTAAAGGGTTTATCGAAAGCACTGTGTAACTGTTTTGACTTATTTTTTAACCATCAAAAAAAGATGCCCAGCTCAGGATCTATAGTATTTATGTGTTTTAGTACAGATTTGCATCTACTAATGACCTGTCTATTTCCAAAATTGAAAGCAGTGATTAGAGAAACTGATGCTTCCCTTTAAATAATCTGCCAGCTCTTTGCTGGTTCTCACAATGTGTTGTATTTTGGGAACCTCAGCTGCAGACCAGATCATTAATGTGCACTCAGAAGCAGCCTTGCAAGTATTCATGTTTATAAAAAATATTTAGTTATTTGGAACCTTTAGCATAAAAACAAAAACAAACAAAACAACAACAACAACAAAAAAACAAACATGATGAGATCCTAATTTAGAGACATTGCAAAATGGAAAGTCTATTCCATTCAGAAACAGAAAAGTAAACCCGTGACTTAGCGTGTAAATATTCACTTAGGAAGGAGCTGTTGCACCTCTAGAAAACAGCACACCCTGGGCAACAATAGAAACGAGGAGAAAAAACAGGAATTTTAGTAAAG
Source organism: Anas platyrhynchos (assembly GCF_047663525.1). Taxonomy (NCBI): domain Eukaryota; kingdom Metazoa; phylum Chordata; class Aves; order Anseriformes; family Anatidae; genus Anas; species Anas platyrhynchos. The sequence goes on along the minus strand of NC_092598.1, from coordinate 15,093,663 downwards.
GCTGTGCGCTCCTCCCCAGGTGGACATGGATCTGCTCTGCTCTTCCTCATGCTACCACATCTAATACAAAATGTGCACAGTCACATTAATGCCAAATAATCTACGGAGAGTTGATCAGCTCAGGCTCAGCTTTATGCTGACCGTGGCCTTCGGCACAGCGCTGGGTGCATCTGGCCGGCACGAAGCGTGGGCAGCTCTCCGCTGCTGTCCTGCAAGCTCCAACATGATGCTCCCCAGCCAGTGGGCAGCCAGAACATGCAAATAGGGCATGGATTGATGGGTCCTGTTGTAACCACCCCCAGAGGAAACAGAAGCATTAGCTGGGATTCTGTAGTTTCTGGGAAATTACCTATCCCCAAAGCCACTGGCAAGAGCTGTTACCAGCGAACTTTTCTTGTTACAAAGGGAACTGCAATCTAATTTCTGATATGTGTCTGTATTATGGAAAATAACAGCGCACTGCAGAGATCTGTGAGCATGCAATAGGCAAAATGAAGCAATCTGAAAGCAGTTACCAGCTGAGGGGTTGATACGATCCCGTTCCTACCCGCTCCTGTAAAAGAGCGCACGGCTGACGAAAGCCCAGGAAGCAGGAAGGAAAAGGCAGTTTGTGCAACATCTGCCAGGCTCCCATATGGCATGTTCCAAACTCACTATTGCCTGATGACAGCACACAGATTAGGGCATCAGTGTGGGTTGAACTGGAACTGATCTTTCACTGACTTTTGAATAACTTCATGGCATGGATTAAGAGGGGCGTGAAATTCATCTTCACATCACCGTTGATCCCTTGCCCATAAAAGTTATTCCAAACTCAAGAGCATTAACAGAGGGTATTTTGAAAACATACCTAAGGAATTGAAACTATTTAGAGCTTTTATTTAGGCAATCCACACTCAGCATAGTGCTAGAAGCATAATTTAGCTCTTTTGTAACTCTGGGTCCTTGTTGTACGTTGTATAAACACGCATTTCAAGCCTTGGATAAGACTCCCGGTAAGATTTTTAACCCTTGTAGCACAAGTCAATCCATAGCTCTCCAAAGGTTGTTCCCATCTATTCAGCACAGCGCGCTCACGAGATGAGGGAGCTTTCACCGCCGCAGTGGCAGGTAGGGAAAGCAGAGAGCAGAAAGGCCATTAGGAAACCAAGTCTCCCGGCTCCCACACCGCGCCTTGCAGACAGTGCGAGGTAGTGACCCCAAACCCCGATAATGTAAAAGCTATTTACCTCTCATGTTACAGCTACACCTTTAGCACAACCGAGCAACCCGCACCATCAAAGCTACTCTGTCATCATGCACATTTCCCCCCGTCTTTCATTTAACTTTCTCTTGCCTGTGAGATTGATAACTGGTATTTGTGCGGGTCCCAGAGATGGGAGTCATGCAATGTTATGTCAGGCAGGGACAGGCAGGCTTGCTTGGCATCATTTGGTACTCAATGAAACTTCCTAAGTTGGAAAGTTTCATTTGAACTCAAGCATAACTGAGTTTGTCTTCCCTTAAATAAGGAAGGGGCTGATAGAGAGAGCAAATGGAGGGAGAAAAGGAAAAAAAAAAAGAACAAGAATAAAAAAAAAAACTAGTCTGCAGACCTGCTAGTCTTGTCTTTTTTTGTTGTTGTTGTTTTTTTAGGACTCTCCTGTCAAGACTTGCTGACAGATGAGCTCTGTTGAATCCTACAGTGGTGATTTAAGATGTTACTGCAACCCTCTCCCTCCCACCCCCCTGCTGCTAGAGGTTACAGCCCACATAATAGAATTGGCAGAAAAGAATATTTTCCTGCGTCTCGGCCATTCCCGTTTAAATTCTGGCATATTAGCTTCAATATTTTGATGTGAGGCACAGAACGAGGGGACTGGAAGGAGCGCGGAGGTCACCCAGTTCACGCTCCTGCCTGAAGGCTGGCTCAGCTGTGCTGTGTCACACCTGACAGATACTTGTCTGACATCCTCTTAAACACCCCCAGTGCTGGAGACACTACAGCCTACAAGATCCAAGTGGCTAATGAAAATGCGGCAAAGTACGGGGCCTGCAGCAGACTCCCACGAAATCCTACTATAGTTTTAGCCCACCTTCCTTGTGCTAGCAGCTACCTACGGCTTTTCAACCAACTTCCCAAATTTCAGAGGCAAATGGTATGTGGGATGATATCAAAAGCCTTGCTAAAATAAAATGCTCCATTGTTCGGTCTTTCTCCTTTCTCCACACGTGCCATGGATGGCCACCAGACTGCACTGGCACGAGCTGTTCTTGCCAGATTTCCTCTAATCCATTTTTGAAGTTTGATTTGGTAACTACAGTTATTAGTAGGAGAAATAAAATTGAACCAACTACAGCATAACTTCAGCTTGCTATTCCCTCGCCTTCTCTTTTCTTAAAGACCGACACTGCATTTGCCACACTGGAGCCCCGTGACACCACCTTCGTGTCCAGAAGCCCTGTGACTACTGCACTTTCTCTGAGGAACTGCAAGGCAATTCAGCAGGACCCCAATGTCCCGCTTGCATCCCATTTTGTGCACTGGTCTTTCTAACTGTATCCCACTACAGTTACGGTTCTTGATCCCGCAGCTACCCTCCCCTCCTGGCATACTCCTCCCAGAATTTCAAGTGAAGAGTTTGTGATTTAGCTAAACTGGTTTCTCGCTATCCCTCCTCTCTTTTCTTTGTACACAAACACTTTGCACTTCTGCTCTTAAGACTGTTTCTTGAAGGACCTGCTAGATCTGTTTAACACCGCTTTTCCTTGGAGAAGATTTGGTGAACATGCTGACATTTACATTCCTAAAACCCTTCCTAAAACTTTGAGGTTAGCAGCTGGGAAAGAGTTCCTGCCTAGTGGGCACAGCCCATTTAGTTGTTCTTTTCCATCTCCCATACAAAAAAAAAAAGTTTAGATGTCTTTCAGCAACTGCCTACACCATCAGTGTTCTTTATTTTGCAATGAAAGCCTCAGTATCTTACCTCTCTGTTAATGCCAGATTCCATGCTCTAGAGGAATCAACTGATTACTCATAAATGTTGTATATTGGACCTTCTTCAAGGCCATTGCACCCTCAGAGGGTGACAGTATCCATATTCTTTCCCCCCCTAGTTGCACCCCTTGAAACTTTAACTGCAGGTCTGTCTGTATCTCCAGCCCGGCCCTGGGAGCAGCTTTGTGCACCCTTGGGGTAAGGACAACTCCTGCAGGGCATGAGCTGCAGTGCCACCACGTGCTCGGCCTCGCCAGCTCTTGATGGGTGACCTGGAGCGGCAGAGCAGCCACGAGCTGCTGTGCCTACAGGAGATGTGCATGATCCCATGCCCAGCTCCTTTCCTGCTGGGGGCCCCTGCTCAGAGTCACACAGGGCACAGCCTCCCTACGCAGACCTTTAACATTGTTACAGAAACGTGCCCTCCCTGGGGTGGCTTTTCCATCTGACATTTGGATGTGGCAGTCCTTGGTTGTTTCCCAGGCTCCGGGAGGTGCCGGGGTGATTCCCGGGTATGTTGTGCTGCCTCACCCTGGGTTTTTATTAAATGCCAAGAAGAACTCCTCTTCCCTTGGAGACGAGCAAAACCGATCCCTGGAAGTATTGGTATGCAAAACAAAACTTCTACATCACCATTAGCAAAGCAGAATATTTCTGTTCCCATTATTTCAAGTTGAATAATTTAATGTTCACCCTTTTTAAATTTACCACTTTTAAATTAAAAACTCATTAAAATGTTTCAATAACAGTTAATATTAGCATAGCAATAAGACATACCAAGTGGGCATTACCAGGAGATAATTGACCCGATCTGTAAATTGGTGCCCTTGGCTTTACCTCTGGATGTCAATCAATTAAAGCAGTCAATCATCCCCGCGTAGTGCCTGCCTCAGCAGGTCTTATTGCTTAATCATATAACTGTTGAGCTAATACCATTCATATTTCTGGACAAAAAATTCCACTAGGAATTCCCATTCATTATCACATCAAAATTAACAAGATCTTGAAATGCATATTATATTATTCATAACACAATACTCTGCCAAATGGAAAACATCAAAATATATCTCTTCTGCTTTCATTTTTTTTTTAAGCGTGCAGTTAATTAGCAATTCTTTAGGATGATCAAGTAATTGAGATACAGGTTTTAGATCAGGTTCACAGAGAGTATGTGGTCAAGTTAATGAGTCATGAAGAGACTAAAATGTCACTGTATAGAAAACTGACTTCTGCTCAGCTGATATTAATTGCTCTGGCAGCAGCAAAGTCAACAGCTCTATGCCAATTTACTTCAGATGAGGATCAGGCTTTATGTTTACAAGAGTGTGGAGTTTGCTGAATGACTTCTAAACTTCTATGTAAGGAAATTCAGTCCATGCATTTATTTTTAACTCTTTGGATTCTGCCTAAAAATCGTTACTTGTATGAATCACTCCCCTAAAGCTAATGGCTTGGCAAAATATCTCATGAATAGAGCTTTCAAATTAAATGGATCTGCCCGTGCCAGTTAAACTCAGACCCTTTGTGAGCTGAAAGCTGACTATACTTACTAGAAAAAGTGTTGCCTTCAGGACGGCACTGCAAGCAAATGGAGCATGAGGCCTCAGTCCTATACATGTTTATTATATTATATAACACTATGCTATATATTATGTACATTAGTTGTTGGAAGAGGCTCGAGAGTGTCAAGGTAAGCACATGCATATACATTATCAGGATCTGTGCCTTAGCTTGGTTTCTAGATTCAAGGAAGTAAATGTGTCATTTTAAACATTAAAAAGGGTGTAAATCAAATAGGTTTGATCATCACTAACGTGCAGAAAAGCTATAGTTTTGAAAGGAAGCATCTTGCTGTTTGCTCCATAATGAAGCAGCAGACACAACATTATTAATGATAACAGTGTCTGGATTGTGCATTCAACCAAGATAAGAGTCAACACGTTTGGTAACATCAAAGAAAACCCGATACCTTAAGTATAAGAAGATTAGTATTTACAGTGATCTGTAGGGTTGGCGGTTCCAAGAGTCTAACAGACACAGCCAGGAGGGACAATTAGCAATGAATTGGCACCACGATTCTCTCCCGTACTTGAAATCCAGCACGGTGCATAAACATGCATCTTTTTAAGATTTTGTTTCAAACTTTCTACTGCAGTTAGCAAGGCAACATGGTCTAATTGTGACTAGACAGAAGTGAAAGTTGTTACAACATGTTGGGAAAACAGAGGCAGGTACTACCAGCAGCACAGAAAAGTGTCTGATACTTTGCATGGAGGCTACAAGGACAACATCTCTAGCAGGTTCTGATGTTTTCACATCCTGGTTGACACTGCTACAGAGCTGTTGTGTGAAACTTCAGGGATCCGCAGAACACTACATATAACACATGCTCAAGTCATAAACCATCTTACACGCACAAGACACATCCCCTCAGATTAAAGGGCAATGTTAACCCACCTCCTCTTTTTCAGAGACACTGTAGAACAGGAGTATCCATTTTATTGCATTCACGTTTATGCTTCTAATGCTTTTGCACTGAGCTCAGCACCAAAAATACAGACCCAAATTACCTTCACGTGCCATTGCTGGAATTTATGGCACTGCTCAGAGACTGGCAGTTAGCTAACCACCACACATCTTTTCCTCCTTTTGATTTTAAGTGGCAATAGCCATGCTGAACACACAAAGATAATTTTAAAACTATCCAGGAAAACAGGAAAGAGTGGAAGCTTTCTACTCCTGACTCTTGTCTCAAGTTTGCTCAGCACGGCTCATTGTTAGTAAAGTCAAGCAGGTAATCTTTACAGGTTGATAAATGAGAAACGAACCCACTGGAGACAGAAAAAACAGGCATATTTAATCGAAATGTGACATTTCCTCCTCATATTATTATTGGTTGCAGAGTTACTTTCACTGCAAAGCCCACTGAAATCAATAGGAGGTATTGATGCATTGAGCCCTGGAAATTATCTTTCAATGGAGCATCTTTACAACAAGAAATGCATCTTCGTGGCATCTCTCTGCAATAGATAGGTGTCACTAGATCAAGTTAGAGATGAGAAAAAGTTTGAGTGACATGGACAAGGTATTCACTACAGGCAATCCAACACACACGCTGGAAGCAATTCCCTTTTATTGTAATGCTACAAAGACTATTGGTAAATACTCAGGCATAAACTCTTTTCCTGGTGGTTGTGTCCCCTCCAATATAAAAGTTGAACTATGACCACCACGTGTGTCACTGTGAAAGCTGGAAGCCTCTACAAATATTGGCTGCATCATCAGAAATCCGTATTTATTTGCCAAAAAATCCTTGTAATTTAGGATAGCGTTGCCAAAGTTTTTCAGTATGAAATTCTTCATAATAAGGAGCAACTACAAAGAAGAGGTGATGTCTTCATGAGGTTCCCATAATCTGAGCCCACACAAGATCATAAGACCCTATAGCAATTCCGTACTAGGGAAGGAATGACGTGTACAGTTCTTTTAAAAGTAATTTGAAGATGGAAAAAGGGAGGTGACTTGCTTGCAACAAGATTGTAATTCAAAAATCTTCATGTTAGACACGTATTTAAAAAATACTTCATATTTACATATTTCAATACTTTAAAAAGAGCCTTCTGAGGATTCCTTTTGTCACTGGCAGTTGAGCTCGGTGAACAGAACAGAGAGTTCATTTAAGCTCTGGCATGACACAAACTTCAGTTCAAAAGTTTATATCAGTTTTCCTAGATTATATAAACTACCAAGCCACAATTACACAACTCACGGCTCTTTCCAAAATGATCCTAGTTACACAGTTATTATATCTGTGTTTCTTTTTGGCTGAAACTTATTAAATATTTGTCAGTGCTAAAGTGTGCTCATGCAGGAAAACAGTTATTCCTGTTATTAAAAAGAAAAACAAATAAACTAATGGCTCACAATTGTACAATTCCTCACCTGTGACTAAAATATAAGGTGCATATACTAAAATGCATTCTGAGGAGTTTCTTTTGAAATACTGGGATAGAGATGATATATATTAGGTTTTGGATTTGAAACTCATGCATCAAGATGTGTCTTGATCGCACTGTGGAGTTAAAAGCTTCTGGGAAATGCAATCCGATCTGCATCACTGCACACCAGAATGTCTTGGTCTAGGTGTCGGCGGGGTGACGGGTCAAACCTTTACCACGGTTCAGATGTCTGGGTGTACACCCCACAAAATTAATATGAACATTTGGGCCATATCTGAACAAATCAGCATTACTTCATTTGCAAAACTCAACTGGAAATCTTAAGAACAGCATTTCTCACATGAGGTTTCAGTCATTCTGCCTTTGTTATGGATACAGCTATAACAGCCCTTTGGTATTTGAGTGGAAATCTGAGTAGAGTGTTCAGAAATGTGTAGCATTTAATATGAATCAAAGTGCTCTGATAAAAAATTTGACCCTTTGCTGCTTCTTAGGTTTCCATCTATTAACTGACCAGGTTTCTCCAGCTGCCAGCGCTAGTTACGTTCTTTAAATACAACAGAGCATTTCTGGGGAAATCTTGTGCCACATCTCAACAGGTGTTAACCCTCTTTGTTGGGCAGTTTAGGAGCTCATCCTGTTTGGCCATTAGTTATCAAAGATGGACCCAACATCAAAACCCGGGATTAAGACTGCTACAATAATGAGAATATGAATCCAGCTCTGAACTTCACTGCTTGAACCTTTCTCCATGGCAGGGTCAAACCAGAACTCCATTCAAGCATCCTCGGATTTCAGGAGAGCTTGGATTCAGCTCTGATTTTGGATCTGAACTTCATGGCTTTGATCCACTTGTTATGAAGTCTGATCTCATCCTGGATAAGAAGCAGCATTACTCAATAAAGAGAGTTAATACTAGAACTGTGACATTGGGAAAACCTGCTTGACAAGCAAGCTTGTTTAAACAACAGAAATAGGTTGCCAAGATCATGAGCCAGGAAACAGTTTAACAAAAATCAATGAAGAAATTACAAGTGACTAATAAATTCACACAGTGAGCATAAGCAGCTGAAACTAGAGACAAACCAGAGATAACGACTGTAAACAATCTGCACGGAGGGCCACATCTTGCAGTTGCTGCACTGATAAAACCACAGCCTCATCGACTCCGCTGAAGTGATTGGGTTTAACCTGGGTAAAAACCATGGGATTTGGCCTTTAACAAAATCTGCTGTAGGCTCCCTTTGATGGCTTAATTGCTAGTCTACTTTGCCCCACAGTTTCGACTTTAATCTGTTTATCAGTTGCTCACCTAAATGGCAGTATCTGACAGAAGATCCCTCTTTTTAATACCATAATTGCACCACGTGAAGTCAGAGCTTGAACACGGTAAGTCACAGAGAAACTTTCCTGGAGGAACAGAGATGTTCTGATCCTGAGATCAGAAAAGAAAAGGTTATGAAGTTAGCTTTCCTTCTGGGGAGTCTGAGGTTTTCACCTTCCCCTGGAGCTCACAGAGCTCATGGAAATGGGAAGCGAGCAGCAGCTGTGGCACAAGGTGATCTTGTTTCTTTTGTCCTGCAGGCAGGACGATGTGTGAGAGTAGTGGTTAAGCATCCCCCTGTCCTTCAGCTGCTATGACACAGCAAGTCTGATTTAAGTTGGCATTCCTGACCCTTACTCCTCCAGGCCTTAACAGATGATACGCAACATTTGCCTTGACTGGACGGACAGATAAGATGACCACAATGGACACAGCTTCAGTCAGTAACAACACGGCATGCCATAGCATGCCACCCAGAGCCCCGTTAAACACCAGGTTTCTTTCAGCACTGTTTGTGCCTCTTCTGTATTACCGTGTCCCCTTCAGGGCCGGCAGAGGCTGCACCCGCTGCAGCCCTCTCCTGCCCCGTGCCCTCCTCTCCTCCGTCCCACTGCTGTCTGCCATGGCCAGCTCCCCTGGAAAAGCAAACTTTTCCACAAATATGCGAGCAAAGCATTGCAGCGTGCACGAGCCTGTGTTGCGGAACCGCTGCTGTCTCACCCGGTAAGGATGAAGCGATCCTTGGGCTGACCTACCGGGTCAGCGTCATCCCTGCAGCGACGAGAGTACTGCAACGGTCAGGGGCCGGTTACTCAGCAAGCTGTGTACAATTAATGCAGGGCAATCAGGGAATGAAACGACTGCGTGCACTTCAAGGCAGAACAAGCTGGAGAAAATGGCAATCTGATCGCAGCACGCTGGAGCCAAAGAAAAATGTTAGTTATATTTAAATATGTTAGGGGTAAATTTCCCAGGCTCTGGAAACTCAGACAAGCCCCGTGTCAGCTGTTTCCTGGAAACTCCTGATCGTTCTGGATGTACCCACTGCGTGCTCTTTTTATCTGGGCGCTTCCATCTCACATACCCAACACCATCCCGGGAAGCCTTCCCTGGTTGATTTAGTAACAGTTGAAACTTGCTACCAGCCACCAGACGGGTTAGTTGGGATCACACAGCACAGCAAAGCGTGGCGCGGAGCCGCCTGCAGCCTCCCGGCCTTGTCCTGGGCCCCTCGGAGGGGCTGAGCAGCGCCGCTCGCTCTCCACGTGCTGCATCGCTTCTGGTTCACAGCCCCCAGCAGTCGCTGTCACTGGCTGGCCCCTCCCTACCTCTTCTGAAAAAACGTGTTTCCCAGCACTCCCATGTCTCACTGTTGTGTCAACTCTTACAAAAATACAATTTCCTTGGTGTTTTTTTTCAGCAAAGGTTCGTTTTCCAACAGGAGGGAAAGAGAATCTTGACTGGGGACGTTGGAGTGAATCAACAGCAAGCATATATCCAGCTATAAATTTGACTCTGACATGTGTTGAAAGGTTAGATTTGTAAAAATGTAAGCAATTTGACACCTCTAGATCACAGCAAACACGAGGCCACAAAATCGAGCCTCCAGAACGTCGGTTAATTCCAGGCTCCCCAAAGTGTCTCTTGGAAACTGTTTCCACAGGGAGCAAAATAACTGCTGTAATTGGAAACACTGCAGAAGCAATGGGGAACGAGAGGATAAAGAGAGGCGGAAAACACACACCAACACGCATACATATACATACAGGGTAATTAGCTGCAGCCTATTGTATAACAGAGTCAACAAATGAGTCAGCTCCTTAGGTGGTGTAATTAGACTCCAGTGGACCAACACCAATTTACAGCATCTGATAATTGTGATATATAATTATATGGACTGATTCTGACCTGTGCAAGTTGTTAGTAAATTGCAGTGAGGGCAATAAGGCCAAGCCAGGGAAAAAAAATTGTGCAAGTGAGATACAGATCAGATGCCCAATAAAATAATAAAATATCTTGTGTTCAGCCAGCTTTTCTTATCCCAGGCAATTTTTTTTTTAATGAACTTTACCTAGACAGGAATTGCTTGGGGCTCCATTAACCTGTGGTCATTTCTAGGATGCTACACAGCAGCTCCTTAATGGTTGCAGAAACTGTTTGCGCTAGCTGGGAATGGCAGGGAAGGAAAATGCTGTGCCCATTTGCAAATGCAGGGGAAATACTAGCGGGGAAGAAGCAACTGTCCACATCTGAACTAGGATGGGGTCCTGGATCTGATAGCTACATTCTTCTAAAACGCATCACCCAACGATGCTGGAGCTCAGGGCCTTTTGCCAACTGGAAGCAGCACCCCTTGAAAAACCTGAGGTGCACGTAGAGCTGCCTGCCCTTTGCTTGAGATCTCCAGCATGAAATGAGTGCAGAGGCATATCTTAGACTCTGTCTCCAATAATTATATCTTTTAGTCTAGTCTGTGAATCTCATCTATTAGTTAAAAACAACATCAAACCAAACAAAACCAAAAGATAAAGACATTTCTCCTCCTGCCTCTATCAAGGGGCTAGACCATTGCCTAACACTCTCTGTGCTTTCAAAACAAACTCAGCATCTTTTAATTTTGTTACCCACCATCTAACACCAACGCCAGCCCCCATCTAAGGGTTCAAAAACCCCTAAGCTACACCTCACCGAGGACTGGCCCAGCACTTGGCACAGGACAGCCTGGAGTTCTGTAACACAGCGGCACCACCGCCCGCTTCCAGGGCTTCTGCATTTCGAGTTGCAGCCCGCGCTCTGTGCCACGCTTTCTTCCCTCCATGAAAAGTGAGAAGAGGCAGCAGAGAAAAGTTTCTAATGCTCTACAAGAAGGAGAGAGCTAGGAAAGGCAACTGAAAAGAGGTAAAGAGCAGCAAAGTAAAGCCGCTGCTTCTCCTCTTGGCTCTCCTGTCCCCACCCAAGCACGAGGAAGCCCCGTGCCGGGAAGGAACCGCAGCGCGATCCTCCTGACAGATCAGAGTTGCTCTGGAGGCAGCAGAAGCAACTCAAAAGGAATGTAAATGATCTTTGACCAATGACTTTTGTCTAGTTGTGGTTTCTGGTACAGTATATGTGGTTTCTTGTTCGGTACGGTAATGAGCGTGTGTACAGCAAAGTGTTCAATGTGCACAGTGCTGAGAGATTAGAGAGTGAAGGATAGCATGGGACATGTCAATATGGATCTACAATGATCAAAGGAGGCTGTCTCTTCTGGGCACAAGCCTGGGTTGGGTTACAGCGAAGGAAAAATGTGAAGTGCTTCTTAATGCGTCTTCTCTGTATTCTCTGCTCCAGGATCACCGTAAATGGAAGAGCATCTTCTCCCCTAATTATCTATTTCCTGCATGCGGCTCCCCCAATAAATATATTAAAGTTTTGTTTGAAGTACACAGTTTGTTAGGAAAACAGACTTGCCATTGTTTAAAACAATAATAACCATGAGTGCTGCTTAAAAGCTGGAGTAAGGTTATGCGCATATCTTTGCTCTGACTAGTTATCAGCCATGGATCTTGTACTTAGGTAATTATTAGAGGTTTCTTTTTTAAAGGGATGATTTACTTACCCTATATCCTTGCCAGACTTTCTTTCTTTCTTTTTTTTTTTTTTTAAATATTCGAATTTTACACATTAAGTAGGGCATGCTCATTTCTCTTCTGCCTCTGCCCTCTTTTGAGTTATGAATCCCTTCAGTGAGTAATGAGCAGTTGGCAACTTTTATGCATAAGAAAGAAGATTCAATGAATTCCAAATACACTACATGGACGCTCCTTTTCCTACATAAAAAGTATAATATTTTTATGAATTGGGCCCACGATGATCTGGCATTAAATCACTGCCTCCTTCCTTCTCTGTGCTCTATTTATGCTCAGGGGACGTGCAGTCGCAATGTGTTATGAATTCAACAGAATTACTAATTAAAAAACCTACCACACCAAAATAGAACAAAGGCTGGAATTAGAGCCAACAGGAGCCGAGCCAGTGTAGTGGTCCCGAGGAAACGGCCTGGACTGGGAGGCAGGTGATCTGATCCTCATCTGGGATTAACTAACATAGCTCTCCTGCTCCAGATGATTTACAGCGCCGCGAACGCAGCCCCTCCGCAGGCTTGGGGCGGTGGGCGCCAGCAGGGCTCCTGGCCTCCCGCTTCCCCTTCTCTCCCCAGGGGGGACGAGCAGCTCCCATTGGCGCCGCGAGAACCAGAGCCCGTAGGAAATGAGCAGCACTTCTGGTCTTGCTCAGCGGGGCTTGGAAGGGCTGCGGAGGATTTTCACTGCTGGGAAGGTTTTGCACCACTCACCCGCCAGCAGTCATGCTGGGAATCGTGCTGCTGGGCACTGAGCTGAGGCTCTGCAGCACTGCAGGATGGAGGCCCAGCTAACACAGGCTTCAGGGAAAGGAGCCTTCAAACGAGCAATTTTTTGGGTCTCAGCAAGAAAAGGATTTGATAGGGGTGCTCTTTCCATGCTAGCTTTCCTAATCACCCGCTCTGACCGGAGGCGTTCGATATTAGGGTAAAACACCAACTCTAGAGAAGTGAAATAAGCCAGGATACACTCAGCGGTACACTTTGTAGGAGATAAGCTCGTGCTTCTTCCCCACCTCCAAGCATTACGAGGTGCCCTATGAACAGAAACAATAAGGGCTGAAAGATGCCTGCAAGTTGGCTGCTACGTCCCTCGAAACAGCACACCCTGCGTGCTGCCCAGGGACAGGCGCTGAGCGGGATGGTGGGTCAGAGGAAAGTAACTTCTGCCTTCCTTCTGCCACGTGTCTTTAAATATAATTACATGGCAGCGATACTTACTCAGAGGTGTTACTGGGATGCTCTGAGCTTCGAGAGAACCAGGAAAAATACCTTATTAGAAATTGAGAAAGGAAAACAATTCTCATTCATCCTGCAACTCTCTCTGCATGGCCAAACCTCTCGCCCTTGTTTCCCGGTTGGCTTCAGTGGGTCCTGTGTAGGCAGAAAACCCCTCTCTGCACTGGGGAGAGGGGTGAATGAAACAACTACAGCAGCTCTCAGGAGCGGGAGAGAGCGTGGGTTGTGCAGGGACAAATATAAATTGTCACAAGCTGTAAGAACTAATAACTGTTGCCTCAGACTGCAAAAATCAGACAGCTAGCATCAGCTCTGCCTGACAGAAAAGGATAGAGGAGTTATTGTCCCGTGCTGTCTGTCCCACCCGTGCCACAGCAGCAGCCAAAGCACTTCTGCATCGTGGCTTAGGCTCTGAACTGCCGTGCAGGTTAACCATAAACAATTTCAGCCCACTTTAAACCCCTGTGCAGTAGGAATCAGTGGCTCAGCAGCTAATTCACAAATGGCTCAGTTGACCATGCAGGGGGACACAGCAGATAGCTGAGGGCAGTGACCCCATCACTCAACTTCAGTTAATCTGTCCCCATTTGCCAGAGCCAAGAAAGAAGACAAAAAAGAAAGGGCTACTGTCTGGTGTCCCTTGCGATTCAGCATCACGCATTCAAAAACAACCAGTCCCCCGGAATCAGAGGATGAGTTCAAAGTTGCAAAATCAAAAAGCATTTCTGGATCGCAGCTAAGTGCCGTACCCCCACAGGGTTCCTGTACCGAGGTTGTGCTGTGACTCTGAACCAAAGGCCCCCACTCTGCCAGAACTGCCCACCTTGCCTTGCTCAGCTTTCGGCAGAGGAGCTGCCGCTGAAGCAAAGCAGCACAGATCACACCCGGTGACTATTATGTGGCACAGACCCCACCATCTCTCTCACTGCAAAGAAGTTTCACTTACAGTGTGAATTCATCTTTTTCCCATGTTTTTTTTTTTTTTTCCCCTGCAAGTTCAGTCCAGAAATCTAATACACTGCCATAGCAGTGACTGGATAAAACCACGTCAGATGTACAATGAGAAGCACACAGCACAGATCTGTGCGCAGAAACGTGCAGCTCCTCTGGACGTGACTCTGGTGCCCTGCAAATGGAGCCGTGAGTCCTTCCCAAATGGACAATTAACAAATAACGGCACGCTACAAGGGGCAGAAGGAAGGCAGCCTGACCACCTTCCCTTCTTGCCCATCCAGAATTTCACTATGTCTCCAAGAAAGAGGTTTGAACCATATTAGGGAGTCACTTTCTAGGAAATTACCACCCATGATTCCATTAACAATACTATACCTTTACCATTTAAATTGCCAACCTGTCATCAACATCTATACTCTGTTATCACCCAGAAGTCAGTGGCTGTAACACAGATGAGCTGCACAAGCTTTTATTGTTTCACAGGCTCTCCTTGCACCTCCCCAGCCTGCGGGCAAAAGCCTGGCCACCAAGAAGATGCTTAAAGTCCCTGTGCACTCCGCAGTTAGGAGAATTATGCCCCTAAAAAGCCATCAGCAGAGCTTGGGAAAGCCAGACAGCAGGACTCAGGTCGGTGCTGTTTGGCTGAGATGTCAGCCCTGCTAAGGAGGAAAATAGCACTCAGTGTGAGTGAAAGTGGCACCGTCTGGTCCAAAGCGAAGAGACCTTTGCAGCATGCCCTGAAGGTCAAACCCTGTTGGACTCCGAATCAGAAAATGCTGCAGCACACGGAGCTGTAACTGGAGAGCGCTCTGGTGAATCCCTCCATCGGGTGCAGCTCCAAGACCTGCAGCCAACAGCCCTAATTGAGGATTTATTTAGGCAGCCACTGGTCTTCTGCAGTGACGAGAGGCGTCAGGTTTTTGAAGGAATAAGCTCTCTCCTCTCCCCATTGTGACCAGCAGCTACTCAAATCTCCAGCATTTATTCAAGCGACCAGCCTTCAGTAGCAAATGGCTTGAGTTTTGATGTTTAATGTTGCAGGGATAACAGTAGGCAGCTTTTCTTGTTTTCAGCTCTTTTAGCACACTGTTTTGCCTAAAGCAAAATATGGTTTCAAGCAGCCTCACTCTGCCAGTACTTTCTCCTTGCCTCAGCTAACAGCACTTGTGTATGTATTAAAGATGCTGCAGCAGAAGTTGATGCTACAGGGCTTGATCGCTTATTTCAGATAGTCAGCAATCCAACTTTTTTAAAGCGCACTTCTTATACAAAAGAATCATTTGTTCCTTTTTTTTTCTTTTTTTTTTTGGTTTTACTACTCAATTTCAAAGCTTGCAAAAACCTGGGGGAGGGGAGAGCCAAGCACTTGATTGAGACATCACCAGAAGGTGACATTTTACCAAGTCTGTCAATATGCCTCCTTAAAGAGACACCGCCGTATTACTCTAAGTGACTGGGTTTGCCGAGATTTCTTTAAGGTTGACTTAAATGTCAGATGCCATTAGCTCTGGAAGTTCAAACAGTCTACCACTGTGAGCATCTTGTGCAGTGAAGGTTGAAAGGGTCGCAGGTAAGCAAAGCCATGCTGAAACACTGCTTACGATGCACACGTTGGAAGTAGCTCCACGGTGAAAAGCAGAAGCCAAAGCATTACAGATGGGGAATTCACAGTAATGTCCTCTCAAATACTACACCGGGTTAAATTAGTACCTGCGCAGCATCTAGCTTCCTAGCTGAAGTCCTGCTGCTGTCCTCATCTACATGTAAGGGGCAAATATGTTTGCATGAAAACTTCAGAACATTTGTGTGTCTTTGAGGACAGGAAAAGTGAGCTATTGATTAGCAATTGACAAATGCAATAGAAATGTTATATGGGCCAAGAAAGACCCATACATAATTTATAGCTGTGCCAAATATGAGTGACAGCAAACAGCAGGAGGCTTGAGCAAAATATTGATTACTTTAAAAAACTGAGAAAGGCGCCGTGCTGAGGACTGGGAGGATAAAGAGGAGAGGCAACAAGCAGAGAAAACAGGAGCAAAGCCATTAAGGACGTTGTGCTACCAGACACTGCCAGACTAGGAAACTGAGGAGACAGTCAGGTGGAGAGCACTGCTCTCTCCTTTCCAATCAATAATACCATGTCAAAACATAAAATGCATGCTTTTGCTCTTAAGTAAAATGTGTCTAAGATTTTTAAAAGCATTGATTCAAGATGGATCAATGAAAATCTAGGCGTATTTTCCTGTGCAAAAAGGGGGTAATAACACTTTGCAGATAATCACACAACAGAAGAGGTTTCCAATGCTGGTTATAAATGTCCTATTTATATTACAATCTTTTTGTCAGTAAAGGTTAAGAATAGTAGGTCAAGGAGTCTCACATTGTTTCAGAAGGGAACACGGAAATGTAAATGCGGGAGCGTGGGATTCCTTACGAGATGAGTGTAAGGCCTAGACTGATCTTGAGCAGGAGAGGCTATGGAACGCAGAGCATCTCAAAATACCTTCACAGCTTCACTTCTGAGAGCTTCCAGGTGCTTTTTCTCTAGCTCGTTCAAAACCCAGACTCAAAAGCAATGCTCACCTGAGCAGCAATGAATGAATGAGCACTTCAGGGCCTCTTCCTATGTGTACTGGATTTCTTCTGCAGCTTCTCCACTGCGAAGTCCTGGCAAGGCTGGGGCTGGTGTTGAAAAGATTCCACTCTTGCAAGTACTCCAGCAAAATTTGTACTAGCAATTCTCACATCCCAGAAGTAGTTTTGGTGGTAGAGTATACAATGGTCCTCTAATTAAGCAGGCTATGTGAGGATAATTACAGCTACAATTAGACTTTTGCCTAACAAGGTTTTGGCCAGCATAGAAACAGCATTAAAGATGAAACAAAAAACACATTTATAACTGGCATTCTCTTACCAGTATGGAGAAAGAGGGCTTTAAGAGAAAGTAAAAAGTGGATCTAGACTCTTAACTGCCCTCCTCTCCCTCCGAGAGAACCCAGCTCTCCTTCCTGAGCACGAGGGCAAAGCTAAGTGAACGAGACATGCACTTCAAATGCCCAGAGGGCAAGAGAAAAAGGAGAACGAGACCTGCAGCTGGCGATGTGAAAGGCCCCTTGGTGATGGATCTCCCCACCCTTGGGAAGCAGCCCCAGTACCTGCAGGGCACGCTGCAGTCTAGGCGAGTGTACCACAGCTGGGTATTTTTGGTCACTGCAAAGACAATGGTGCTGCTCCCAGGTCCTGGGCTGGCCCACACTGTGTTGAATGCTCAAAAGAAGTATTTGTGCTGCTGGCTGCAAAGCAGGGCACTGGGACTGTAACCATCACACAGCTTGCGCTGGGGGATCTTCCTCTGAACCATCAGGAAACCAATTTTGGCCTTTGCATGTTAGACTGGAACAGGGAGATGGGACACCATGGCAAAGGAAAACTCAACACCCTTCTTACTTCACCGAAAAAAAAAGCCTTGGGATATTTCCGAAGAACACAAATTCCAGACAGTGACCATACAGTGAATCTCATCCTTAATTACAAATTCTTCAGCAAGCACAGCCATTATTTTTTTTTTAGTAGGTGATTTTTTTAAGAGGTATCCCACTGATACAGGTGAACGGCATAAGAGGAAGGAGAACTGTCCACGACCCACTTGAGCAGCAGCATGTATCCAAGTCACCCAGACAGATGTAGAAATAACTTTCTTACAGCACCTAAGTGTATTTTCTCTCTTATTCAAAGGCACGATTTTTCCCTAACGATGCAATGTTTCACTGTCCCGAGCATTTACATGCCCCTGAAGTTCTAGCACCGATGCAGTAATTCCTTGGCATCAATAAAATATATTCCCTTTGCGAACTCCTGCTGTTCCCCTCATCATCGGTAAAAACTGAAAAGCCTCACAAAAATAATTATTTTGCTGCACACTGTTTTTCATTTTTGATAGAATCTTAACCGCAGACTTCTCTGAATGCACATCTAAGGGAAACCTTGTCATTATTTTCACTGACCTGAGTAATTAGGTACGAGCCAGAGCCCCCTGCTTCCCGACTGGCGAGATGTACTGCACAAAGCACACTCAGCCAGCCTTCCCTCAAGCGGCCGAGCGGCACAGGCTACAGACAGGAGAAAAAGAGAGAAGCACTGCAGAAAGCGAGTGCCATCAGCTAACGGGCTGCAGCACCAGCATGGGGACAAACAGCATACGATGGCCCAAGAGGAGAAGACCAAGTCCAGAGGGTTTGAAGTGTGCCACATATGCCAGCTCTCCTCCTGTGCTCACCATGGTCACCCAAGGTTCATACTTGCTTGGGATTTCCTCTGAAAGTGGAAATCTGGCCTCTTCTCCTCCATTCTTATGCTGGTGTTATGAAAATGCCATTTACCTCTTCCCTTCATGGGGCTGTGGAGGCGATCAATCAGGCAGCTTATATACCCTGCTGTCTGTAATCTCCCCAGCTAATTAGCTCCCAAACAGGCACCGCGCAGGCAGAGAGGATCCCCCAGCCTCACGGGTGAGAACAGCAGGCGGGAGAGCAGCCCCGTACACCGCTGCTCCCCGCGTGGCCCTTCGCTAAAACTGCTTGTGACACTAATTGAGCGGTGCCAGTTGCGTGCGGTGGTGGCTGGGATGCACACAACCCACAGGGAAGCTGTTCAAAGGTGCGGTAATGAGTAACCGATGGCTGCCTGAAAGCACAGCGATGGGCTTTGAATTCTGCTGGTACCTGGGATAGCCAGACCTCTGTCCCCTCCCGGTGTTGGAGAGATGAATCCCATTTAACCTGTTGGAATTTGCTGGTAGCGACCTGGGGACAAAGAGGAGATGATTTGCCTCAAGCTAGCCAGTGTCCGAGGTACGGCAGAGGGGTTTCAGGGGTGCTGCCAGCCCAGACCCTGCACCTTCTGCCCTGCCAGCAGCATCTCCCCACGTGCAAAAGC
The DNA here is from genome assembly GCF_047663525.1 of Anas platyrhynchos. Lineage (NCBI taxonomy): Eukaryota > Metazoa > Chordata > Aves > Anseriformes > Anatidae > Anas > Anas platyrhynchos. Next base: position 15,074,653 of record NC_092598.1, on the reverse strand, counting down.
CAGGGAGCCCACATCAGCCCCCAGCAGCAGGGAATAGCAGGGCATGCACAGGGTTTCCTTCATCCCCGTGACCCTAGGCAGAAACTGCAGCCCTTCTGGAGCCTGCCCAGCCAGCAGCAGGTACACCAGGCTGCTCCTGGGGGTGCTGAGGGCTGCTGCAGGCTGCCCAGCATCAGCGCAGAGGGGAAAAGCTGCTGTCGTGAGTTCCTCGGGAATTCCTGGAACAAAGTGGTAAGCTGAAAACGTGGAGAAAATCAAATCAAATAGGAAGAGTATCATGGGCACAGCTCTCTTCTGTTCACCACTGCTCACCGTTTGCCATCACGCTCGGAGCTGATGCAGCTTTCTCAAGCAGTACGTGGCTCTGCTAAATGATTTATACAGCATGTGTTGGAGCAGGCATTGACATTATAAAAAACTGCTCTGCAAACTAGCACAGTAATTAAAAATAGAAACAAAAATATATGACACCGCAATCTACAAATGAACCAGCCCACCAGTGTCCTAAAATACCTGCATCGCTCTGGATACCTCCAGCAAACACTTCAAAGTATCATTTCAGGAATTACTGCTCTGGGGAGGGAGAGGTCTATGACACTGGGAAGCTTTGCAGTGTCACCACCAGAGCAAGAGAGAAGTTGAATCGCGTGCAAGAAGATATCAGCATCTCTACTGCAGCAAATACCTCCACGCAGAAAGTGTTTGCATCTTTTCTTGCCCTGCCTTGGCAAAAGCTCAGCATTAAAATAACCGCCAATTTTAGCTTTACAATTTCCTTGGAATGACAGAGTCTGCACCAAGTTCTATGCCAGTAGATGGGATGGCTACTTCAACATCCTAATTTGTTCCAAGAATGAATAATTTGATTGCTTAATTCTACTACTGGCTAACACAAATAGCTCATACTCACTATAACAAGCCAACTGCTGTCTTGCTTTAGCACCTATGCTCACAGGAAGGTAAGTCTGAGTTCTGGCCAAGTTCTCAGTCTAGAGGGCACACACAAAGCCGGTCCCTCGTGTCCCCCATACTCAGAGGGTCCGTGCAGACGGAGCCTGCCAGCTGAGGCAGCTCAATGAGGACTGTCAGGACACACAGAGAGCTAGCCCAGAGCTGAGACACCCCAGCTGCACTCACATTCTCCCCCAGTCCTGCTTTCTGCGCCCACCAGAGCAGGTCACACGAGTCCTCTGCTCCGTCCCAGACACCACCAATTCCTCCTGTGCGGAGGAAGCCTCTGAGCGTGGCGCAGGAGCTGTAAGCTACGCTAAGCAGGTTACATCTGAGCTCAGCGTGGTGCCGTTTGCTTCTGAATGCGATTCAACCCGGTGGCTTTCATCTACAAAGCCCTCCAGGTCCTCCTGGCTCTCTCAGAATCTGATCTGCTCGATAGCAAACATCAGCACCCACATCCTTACAACGAGTCCTGGTACTTCTGTGAGCAACCCGCAGCAGCAGGCGGGGCACAGGCGGCAGGAGGACAGCAGCAAAGCCTGCCCATTGCTTCTTTCACCGCAGGCTGCCCGGCCTTCACTGGCAGTGGGTGTCAGGACCAAAGAGGAGGCGCCCTCCCTAGGGTCACTGGGACAATTTGATGAGACTTTGACCTTCTGCCTCTGATGCAGCTACTGAAGCGCCTCTATAGATTGCATATTCTTGTTAATTGCTGCAAGCATTTTGTGTTTACTTCTGCGAATACCTACAATGCTGCCGGAGGGTTAAAAATGCACTGACAACATTAGGCAGGTGCTGTCAGACACTAGTTGGAAACACATTTCATTTTTGTATCAGTTGAACGTGTACCTTCGGGATATTTAAGTGTCCTGCCCATCCTTGCAGCATTTCAGATGTTGACAAGATTCACACGAGCCAAAGAGGGAATGAATACTGGGCCTTTTCCCCTGGTAGGGCAGCAGGATGACAAAGTGCAGCTTAGAGAATCACTGCCAAAGGACGGGTGCACTGGATGCACAGGGCAATAAGAACTCTGGATCTTATTTCTGCCCAGAGATGTCCTGCTGATAGCACAGCAACAGGCAGCCATTTAACCAGCCATTGCTTCTGCTTCCCCTTTTTTGCTACTTTTCAAACTAAGCTTCTTCTCCCTTTTGGGTTATGTTTTTCCCTCTGCTTTGGGGCTCGGTTCATCAGAGCGCCAAGGCCATTTGGGACCTTGCTGCACTACTGTAACAAACCCAGGCAGACTGGGAGCAAGAAGTTGGGCGCTCCGAGAACACATGTTCTTCAGACTGCAGAGCCTGGAAAGGCACTAATGGTAAAGCTGTTGAATAACTTATTTAAGGCTCAGATGGAAAACAGAAACTTCCATAACCACAAGTTGTACAAGACAATACACACAACCCATTGCATTGAAAAAATATACTGGCTTTATTATTTTAATGATGATTTAGAAAAGCAGATGTTCCAGAGCCCACCAAACATTTTACTGCCACTTCTCTGTATTTATACACAGCTTTAATGGTGTTGTGCTGTATTCTCGATTTCCTGTCCTTCACTAATTTCTATTCCTGTTACTGTGTTAATCACTGTAGGTAGATTTAGGATTGGTACCTCTCTGGTTAAACTGCTCTGGGTTTGATTCCTATAAGAGGAGCTTTAAGAAAAAAATCCATTCTGGAAATAGCATCACAGCAGTGCTCTCCGTAAGCATCCCTAGAATTATTCTGCCTGTTATTTAATTAGCTCAGACAAAGGTTGCAGAGTGCACAGAAATCTATCAAGGGATCTGCAGTAATATTTGGAGATCATTTCTTTTACTGCTTTATCATTAAATTTTTATGTACTCTTGCAATTGATAGAAGCAATAAAACATTTCTGAAAAAAATACAGAAGAAGAAACAAAAAAGTAATATACATGAAATAAACCCTTCTCAGCTTAAATTCTGCTAGCGCTGCACCCACGGCATCATTTAACAGTTTGCTAGGTCTGGTGTACAGACTACACTTCACTGGATCATGACAAAGTACTTAGATCTACACACATTTCCTCTATTTATCCCGGTTGGAAAATCTAAATAGAGCTATTTGAGTGAGAGTGAATGTATCACTGTTCAGTTTACAAAAGCTGTATCTTTCTGCTTCTCAGGAGTTTCTCTGAACACCAGTCTGGACTGTTACATAAAATAAATACAAATATTTCAGAAAGAGACATCGCAATTCAAGGAACAGTTATGGTTGTGCTTGTATGTGGGTGAAGTTATCAGTTGAAATATTTCTGCATTATACACATTTCAAAGGACCTGAACAGAAATCCTGACTATGGTGAAAAGCTAGGTTTGCCATTGCCTAACAGACATTCAAAATCCAAGTCTTTCTGCAGGATTTCTCTGCAATATTTGCAGTAAAGAAAACAGAAAGAAGATGCATCATCTTAACAGCACCTCTCTTGCTTGGAATGCAGTAGAAAACACAGTAACAGCGACCACTGGGGTAGTTAAATGACTCATTTCTTTTTAAAAATGAGTCTCTTCAGGGAAGAGAATGGTACCAGGTGAATGAGAAGTCAATCTCATCAGTAGGATTTTCATTTCCAGTTTAGCACACCCCAAGAGAGGGCCCAACTTAGTTCTTAGTTCCCAGCTAGAAAAGGTCCATCAGCCTTTTTTTTTTCTTTTTCTTTTTTTTTTTTTTTTTACCCCATAAATTGGATTTGATGTAATATTAAATACTATAAAATGTATTGATGTAAAATTAAATACTATAAATACAGCCTGGCCCTTTTAAGGAGACGTACGTCTTGAATCATTTTATTTTTAAGGATATGGTTGAGTGATATGACATGCTAGGCTGAGCATCATCAAATGATGTGCTGCTAAGCTAGTTCGGAAACTTCTGTCAGTAAGTATCCATGCTTTAAAAGCAGTTCAAATACCAACATCAAGCACAGCAGCCACGATGTGATGAAACGAGCAAATTCTGTTGTCCTGAGAAGTCAAAAGCTATTCTGCAGCCACGGCAGGAAAAGCAGGAAAACTCAAACAATGCATAACCATAATTAAGGCAATTAATTGTAGGCATGTGAGCGGTGCTGTTGCATCAGCAAACAATTTCATGATTTTGAAAGACAGCAGGGTCAGAATGAACCCCTCATCAAGACTTCTTAAAGAGAACATATTTGGGAACAATCGGTGAATTCTCAGCACCTACAATTAGCAGCCTCAGTAACGCTCCGGACTTTCTCATGTCAATGCCAAGTCCCTGACCACAGCCAGTATCCTCACTCTCACACATAAATCAAAGGGCAGTATGTATACACACAAAGTGAGCCCTCCACCCTGCCTTTGACATCAATACTACTTTTATTACATATTCAGACCTTTTTTTTTTTTTTTTTTTTTTTAAACAACCCAACAACTAGAAGCCAGCTGTTGAAATCTGGACTCAATTCATCTAAAGTGTGAAAGATCATGTCAAGTGCAGGCAATGACTCACACCAGGAAGAAGGACACTCTGTGATTTCCCAACTATCTGATCAACTATGGTTTTAGGCAAATGACTAATGTTAGATATTGTATTATGTATTTTTGAAAGTGTGCCATAACCAAGCATAGCTAGAAACTGAGCACACAGCTGAGTAAGGACATATGGAAAAGGTCTTTGTGCTTGTTCTTTCCAGAAAAATCAGAGCTGAAGAACATGGAAGTGAATGAGACAATGTTTTTTCAGTGGAATCTCTTTGCATTTGGTAAAAACAAAACAAAACAAAAAAACCTCCTACCTTTCATGACATCCAGCAATGGGGCTTGTGAGTGCTTTTGATTTCTTTTTAAAAGCTACTTCAAGGGAAGAACACGAATCCATATGCAACAGAGCAGAAAAAGGAGAATTCACTTTTTGGTACAGCTGCCATCTCTGATGGGGAAGCCTGGCGACGGGGCCATTAGGACACCTGGGTTACTTTCCCATTTCATCACTTTTCTGTTGCGTACAGCACAACCTGCACACAAGTTTTGTGTACAGCCTTAGGCAACTCCTTGTGCTCCCCTGTGCCTTTACTGCCATCTATATCTTGAGAATGATAGCACTTTGCTTTGTCACACAGATGTCATAAATCCATTAAAGACAGAGATGCATTTGTTTACCAGAGAAAGAAAGAAGATGAGAGCACAGTTGAAGGATACAGAAACTTTTTTTTCTGCACTAATACCTGGGCTCTGTGGAAAGGAGCAAGCAATCAAAAATCGTCCAGACTAAAGGTATCTTGTTGTGCAAGGTGAGGTGACCTAAATTTCTTCAATTTTTGTATATAAAAATGTAAACACCGCCTAACTCAAAATGTTGCAGTTTACACCAAGAGACCATAGCCTACTTCGGCTAACACAGGCAAAGCAATCACCTCCAAGAGAAAGGACAGCACCACGTTCCCGGAGCTCAGCTTTTCTTGTAGCCTAGTGAAATATTTTAAGGTTCACTTAATTCACAGCAAAATACCTTCACTGACTCAGAGGGCTCGAGGCGCTGCAGTCACAGTATTTCCTGTTGTAAATTTGCAGTGCAGATAATTTAGCCTCTCCCCAGTTTTCAAGTGTTAATATCCATGTGCCAAAATAAAGCAGATGTAAGAGACCAACGAAAACATTGGTATAGGAAAGCAGCAGTAAGGAGTTTACAAGCAAATAAAATAATCTGATCCCTGCGTATCTATGTGCTCTTGCATCTGTACTTTATTTATCTTCAGAATTGTAGGAAAAAATATTGGCTGGGTCTAGTTGGAGGGACTGGTTTATCTCTGCTCCTGACCCTTTAATTTGTCATCTAGCCAGAATCCCCTCAGTGAGAATGTTTCTGGCACTCCAAGGCTGCAGTTAACTTAATAAGGAATGTAAGCACAGTTAGATAAATTAATTTCAAGGTCAAGCACAGTGACAATGGAAAATGAATGCAAGTGGCAGGTAATAGAGGAAAATTCGCATGCATACTGATACACTGTTAAAGGCAGATGTTACTAGATAATTTAATCTCAAATGTAACGGATGTTTTCAGTTGCCCTTTTCCATTAAAAGAATTGTAGCAGATGCAAAAATCAAAGATTATTCAAAGAATTAAGATATGAAAAGCATGTTAGATCACTAAACTCCAATTAGTTAAATTAAATTGTATACCATTATCTACCTGTAGCTTTATTGGTAGCCAGCATTAGCACTCAGCTTGAGCAATAATAAAATTAGAGAATAACACTTTAATTGAATTGCACTTAAAAGGATCATGCTGACAAATGTGATTGTATCTGGCTGTAATGCACACCTTTTCCAACGATCATTAAATCCAATGAAATGAAAGTCACAGGATCTTGACAGCTCTCTGAAATAATCTGTGAACCATGCTGTATCTCGCAGTTCCTAATCAATTTAGAGAAGCCTCATTAAGGCTCTGCAACTAAAGAACACTTAAAAATCAAAACAAATTACAACATGTTATGGATAACTAGCTAATCATATCGATACAACAAGGATGTATTGTGTTGCAACAATTCATTTCCTTTGTAAGAAGCGTTTGCCATGGATGATTTAGGAATTGTTATTCATAACTGCGATCAGCTAGCCCTAATGTCAAGTTTTTTTTTATCTTTGCTCATAATAAACATTTCTTATGCTGCATCTGCACTGTATTCTAGATCTGATACTGGACTCTATGATTGCATGTGTGTTAATTATTTGTGTCTCTGTCTATATATTTGTTTCTCTCCTTTGCTGTTTTTGCATCTCTCTTGAGCATGCAGGAACAATGATGTGTGATTCTGGGAACAAATTAGATATTATCAGATGCCCATGTGAATATTTCTTGGCAATTTTTGTTCCCCATGAGTAAGTACTTTGTTGCTGGCTTATTTAACAGCCTATAACTCACCCTCGCTCTCTCCTACCTTCGGTGGCTGTTTCCTTTTTATATGGCAGCTAATACAAAATAGTGTACCTTGATGTAACGCTTACACATAAGCAATTTGAGCTGGGTAATTTAGCAGATTAATGAGACCAGCAAACAGGCATTTAAAACTGAGGTATATCTGTGGCACTCATTCTTGATCTACTTAGTCAACATGGACTTGGCCAGTCACCTTTCCCAGTGGACTCTTCCCAAACACATGATAAATCACTCTTACTCGAGTATTTCTTTTTAAAGATTCCCCCTCAGTCTTAGCTGATAAAAGTCCCAGGCATCAGACAGAGTGCAAGGAACCAGATACAAGCCCCTTTCCTCCAACACGGACATTGCATTTAGTCAGTTACTCTTGCTGTTGATTAATGTTCCTTTAGCTTTGAGCCTTTGAGGGATTGTTATAATGTGACTTCTGCTCTCAACAAAGCATAAAATTGGATATAACACTAAGGAGCCGCCATATAACGCCGTTCTGGTTTCTGTCCACTGGACTGATTTGCATGGCCCACTCCAGACCAACATGGGAACAGGGTTTAAAATGCAATAGCAGATTAAGACAGAATATGACACTGATGTTAAATACAATTTACAAAGCAGAGGTTAAGCTATCTGAAGAAATATGGCTTTAATAAATACATGCTGTTTCTCCTGTTCTTTTTCTGCATGAAAAGCAGAGCAGGATTCCAGACACATATGGATTTCTACATACTATTTAAAACAGTTTTTAATGCTAGCCCAAAGTATACAAAGTGGCTATTACACATGAAACATACTGCTCCGTTAAGGCACTGGTGAGTCCATAAACATTTGAGAGGGGGTCAGAGATTTAAATGTAAAGATACCAGATCCAAGAACCGAGCAGAGGTTTAACACCAATCAAAGCTAACATTATTGGCATCGTGGAAGCACCTAGAAGCCCAGTCACACCAGAACCCTTTTGTACCTGGAAGAAAACAGAAACAAAAGACGACCCAAACATCTCCCAGTACTCTTCTTCAGGAGCATGAGGAGGATTTGGACTACCAGAGACACCAGACACCCTTCACCCGATGGACCTGAGCCAGCTCTGAGCAACTCCTGCTGCCGTAAGCCCTTCAGCAGCGGATGCACGTGTGCCTTCGCGCAGTTCACCCTTTAGAATGGGTGAACTCAGCACCTGAGTGTGTTTGTTCACCTGGGATATCCGTGAAAACCATTTTCTTGGCTTCTCACACAGCTGCTGCAACTGCCTGACCTCCTCCAATGCACTGCACACGTATAGCCCATCAGATGCTGGACTGCTGGAGGTAAATGTCTGCTTATAAAAACTGAACCACCCGCTGGAACCAGGAGTCACCAGGACAAACCCAGCTACTTGTGCCCTGCCTGAGAATGAGAGCAAACTGGGGGAAAGCTCAGCAATGAAAGGGCAGAATACCTGCCTGCCATGTCAAGTGTCCCTCCCCATTTTTGCTATATGGAGCACTCTTTACATAATCCAGCAATTAATTAGAAACAACTCACATTTGTGGTTCCCCTTGAGGCAATGAAAAATAGCTAATGTACATGTGCAATAACTTTCCTTTTCGCAAGAAATTTCATTAGGCTATTTCTGCTTTGAGCCAAAATATAGTGCATCAGATGGCAATAGCTCTGAAAGTGGCAAGGCTGGACCCAGGAGTTTGAATCTGTTTATGCACAGGAATCCTGTCGGTATTTCAAGATCTGTATTGGAGAGTGAATGATGTCCAGGCCTGCCAGGAGTTACATCAAGAAAAAAGCAGCTGCCCCCTGGGGATTTGCCATCATCCCAGTCCCTGCTAGCACCAACTGGTGCCATGCACACACCTCCCACGGGGCCTTCCTCTGGCTGAACTTGATGCCAGTGACCTCACGTTTCTCCAAATCCAGCGAGGAGCCCACAGGCAGCACTGGGGTTGCTGAGAGGCTGTACAGCCCCTCTGCCCAAAGGACATCTGTCCCTACCAAAGACTTGATTTTCAGACATTTTTCTCTCCTTTTCAGGTGTACACGTGCCCTGGCAGCAGCTGTCCAACCATGTATGATGCACTGATGCAATACACAGCACAGGAGAACTCAGCAGAGGTGCGCGGTGCCTCTTCACATGATGTTAGCTTTCAAAAGGCCGAGCTGCAATGTCTGCTAGTCCCTGACTGCTGAACCACGCCGCTTGCAAGCACAGGCAAAGTCTAAACATAAATCAAACCTTAGGTAACCAGTATTGCCAAACACAAATGTTCAGAAGCCTTAAATAATAATAATAAGCAAAAAGAAAGTTCTTTGGCACGTTTTTCTACATTCTCACTGTTTGCTTTCTTAAAAGCCCTCGATGCGTGCTCCAACTGCAGTCTGAATTTTCTCTCTGCAACCGTGAGGTCTAAAAACTTTTTGATAAATGGAAGGAGAGACTCCTGTTTTCACATATTTCCAGAAGCAGAAGTGCTAAGGAAGCCACCACATGTTGTCAGATTGCTGATAAGATCACTGCAGCTGGCAATGCTAAAAATTAAGAGTTGTGATAGGAGCTGGGCCTCAGCTCTGTACCTGCCTCTGGCTGACCCCGCGTGCTTACATCTCAGGAGATCAGACCAAAATGAGCCTTGCACACCAGGCGATGGGCTGCATGTTCTCCATGCCCTCAGTGCAGGACACGGACATGCCACGTGGCAGGCTCCAGCCTATTTGTAACACCTGCAGCCTAGCACAGAACTGCTCTGGACTGTTCACAACTTCTCCCTGAAAAACCCTCCCTACAAAGGGGATAAAATCCCATACCCTTGAAAAATAATCATACACATTTTTGATTTTCTACAGTTTCCTTTACTCTCTCCCAATTCACTTTCAACCTATTCCAGCTCATGCCCACGGTCAGCACCCAAACACCATCTCTCTGGAGCTATTTGCCTGCCTAAATGATGCTGGAAAAATGTTAACAAGTTTTTGGTGTTTTTTTTTTTTTTTTTTGATGATGATCAGATTACAGTTCACTTGTGAATCAAAATTGCATTAAGGGTCTGATCCTGCCTCCCTTGAAAACAATTAGGATTTCATTCAATGAAACCAAAAGGCTCTCTCTCGCTGAGCCGTAACTCCAAGTCTAGTGACCATTTATTATTCATAAGTACAGTCCGGGACAGGCTGATAAATGACCCCTAACCATCCCACTCAATTTCAAAAGGGGAAAGAACCAGAATGGACTGATTAATGGCTCCAGCAATCTCAAGTCTTGCTAACCTTACCTTTACAGGCATAGGGAGATGCCTGATGGGCGTAATATTTATATAACAAAGCAATTATCTTTGTAATATGGATTATTTCAGGACACATTCACTCCGGTTACACGTGGTGGGAGAACAGAGGGGGGCTGTGGAAGAAAGACATTATGTGACGGAGCATTAAAAGTGATGGATGGGGGTTTGCACTGTCCGGTTTGCTTGCACAATGCAGGTGGAGATGATCTGAATGACAAAGTGCGCCCGCCAGGATACAGGTAGCCTCTGGCGCAGGGGCTGGGCCCAAAGGGAATTCACGTTCCTTTGACTTAAGCTGGTGATTGCATTAAAGAAGCAAGAAATTGTGAGATTGCTGGCTGGGATAAGAGAAGATGTGCTTAAAACGCACATGTAGAAACTTGAAATAACTTGATCATCTATACCCTAATTAGCCAATAAAAATCTGGATCCAGAGCGTGCCTACCTGTCTGGGTAGACGGTGAAATGTCCTGAACGAGACTGAAGGAATCCAATAAAGCCACAAAATCACTAGTGAGAGGGCATAACTCAAAAAGACACGAATGCAGAAGTCAATGACTATGAGAAGCCTCCAGAGACACAAATGTGCTGCAAAGAGAAGATTACTAAATCCAGTAAAAGGGGGGCAAAAAAAAGAGAAAGGAGCTCTGCTCTGTAGAGGACAGCAAAGCCCTACTGTTAGGAGCATCCAGAGAAGAATGAGCGCTGAATGAAACGCAAGAGCTGAAACATCCCATCAGACACTTGGCTGCAGAAGAAATGCCATTATAATTTGGCAGTATTTGGGTAGCAATACAGGGCAATGTCAGCTTCTGGCACAGACGAACTGATGTTCCCTTAGCAGCTGGTGGCTGAGGACAGCCCCATAGGGTTTGCCCTGCTCCTCACACCATGGCATGGGCAGCAGGGTGGATGTACACAGGGAGGGGGCTGGCTTTGCTTTCAAAAGTTTCCTCTTCTTTTTGCCTGTGTCACCTGAAAAAGCTCTCAGCTGGCTCTGATAAGCAGGAGATGGTGCCCTCTCCTACAGGATGTTCTCTCTGTAGGGAGCAGAGCATGGCTGGTCCGGCTGCGCATGGCATTTATGCCCCGGCTCCCTGAGAGCCGCCCTCCCACGCTCGTTCCCATCCTTCACACCGCTCGAGTAATGAGAGAGAAGCAGATAACAGCGGTGACCTACTTCCAGCCTCCTTCCTCAAGGAAGCTGTCTCATCAAAAGCTCTCCATGAGCCCAGTTCAGCCCCAGAAATCCAAACAAAGCAGAAGTGTAAAATGCCAAATAGCAGGCAGGTTGCTCTGAACGTCTGCAAGTGGTCGACAGGCACCCGAGCGAACTGGGCACATTAAGAGATGTAGGAAACAGGACAGTAGTTTCACAGACTATCTAAGGAAATCCTGCAAGAAGAAACGGCTTCTCCTCCTGCAGGCAGACCCCGTGGACACAAAGAGTGCTTTCCCCTCCGAGAGCTTAATGCTGGACTGGGATCTAACACGACAGAAGTTGCAGCAAAGCAGGTCATTTCAGAACTGCAGCAAACCTGGTCAAAATTAATAGGTCTGGATTTATGGCAGAGAATCAGTGATAGTAAACCAAAGAAGAGAGGCAGAATAATAAAAACAGAACCTCAGGAAAAACAACAACAAAAAAAAACACACACAACAAATGCACTTCTAAGTGATCTCAGCTGCACCAACTAACCCATACCAGCTGTTACAAGGTGCAAACTGAAAGTCTTGGGCAGATCAACAACTTGACCAGTTCTGTTCAATTACGAACAGGGCTGCACCTAAGATGCATGCCAGTAGATGGTGTTTTTATTTTAACCAAATAGTTACCTGACCAGAGCCAGAGCTCCCTGTCCCACTGCCGCACTGTTTTGAGCCCGTATCACTCGCTGAACATGCTTCACTTTTATCCTCTGAAGTTTCCCCCCACCTATTTTATCCCCTTGTGGAATGTCACAAAGAGGATGACTGACCAGCATGATGTGAGTGTTTGGATCATTCAGTGTAATATGCTACCCATACTTGCACTTCACAGCATTGTGCTCTTGCAGTTAAATATAATTCCCTGCTATCTTTTACAGAACGAGCAGTAGAAACACCAGGATCTTTCCTCATATGCTGACACAAACCGTCAGCTCCAGGTTTACCTCTGATGGTTTATCCCAGTCCTGCTGTACTGTAACAAATGTCCATTGCCCTGAGACCCAGTGAAAGCAGCTTGAAGTCGGTGGGTTTCGGAGCCCCCCTGACATGCAGCACTGGTTTAGAGACAGCTTGGCTCAGGATCTAGTTCTTGCTTGTGCTCAGGGTAGATTTCAAGGAGTTGTTCGATATTGTTTCATTAGCTTTTATTTTACAAAAGCTTGTTCAGCCCCTTTCACAATTAGACTGCCTTTTTTTTAATTATTATTATTAAGCAAGTCACGTGAAACACAAATGCATTTCATCAGCACATCAAGAAGGCCTGGCCTTTCTCAGTTCAGGTAGCATTTGATGCCACTACTCCGCATGCTATCCTGCCATTACATCCACTTGATGCTCCTGGCACACTTAGTGCTCGCTCGGGGTGGAATGAGAGGAGATATGGTTATTTCTTAGAATAATTGTTAATTTACATGAAAAGGCAAAAGAGAGAAGCCAAGAACCAGGAACTCTAGGTCCCCTCATCTATGACTGCTGCATGTCACAACCTGGCAAGGACAAAGCCCACATCTCCCACTTGACAGCCACAACAGGGTCCAAAACGTTTCTCTGGACAGGCAGGGTACCAAAGCCATCTCAGAATGGTGGAAATACTGACAATATATCTGTTTTCATCTCCTCTATCAGAAAAGCACAGCCTACTTATTTCTGAGGCATGTCTTAAAGCCCAGCCTTCAAAGTTGATTGATGACCCATATGAGAAAAGAAAGTATGTGATTAATTCTCTAAGATAGTTCATCAACTGATTGCATAAAATGCCCAAGCAGCAGCAGCACAGAACTTGAAAGCTACAGAACATGCTCCTGCAATGCACAGTCAGAACTTCAAAACACACATACGTGTTGGACTTAAAGGACCAACAACAAAATTATATGCCAGAACACTAAACTACTTGACTCAACAACAATTAAAGCATTCTTTTAGCACAGATTATATTTTGTAGGGTTATTTTTCCAAGGCAGCAAATACAACACAGTGGATGTGCTCACAGGAGCTGTATCAAACTCTTAAATTTTCATTTTCATTCAGTTTTGAATTGTCTAACTCCCTCAATGTGAGTAGATGTGAGCTGGACCTCCAAATCAAGCTCAGCTAGATTTGCCAAACTTGCTAGAGACTTATTCTCTAGGACAGCAGGGTGCTTCAGCTCATAAAAACTGGTATGTTTTGCGGTATAAATTCAGCAGCTGGTAATTCCCACCCTTATTATTTTCAGTGGGGAGGAAAAATGCCCATGGAAGACAAACACCTTTGTTATTTCAGACCTACCTCTCCTCCTCTAACCCTTTTGCAAAAGAATTACAGTTGAGCTCATATATTTCAAGGTAGGCATCATTTGGCTTCTGAATCGGTTTGGCAAGTCCTCTATTTAAGAAACATTAGGTCTGTTGTGAATTTATAGCTAATTGATCATACAGTAACAATACTGAGCATTAGGGTTTCTCGTTTACCTGAAACGCATGAAAGAAACGACTAAGGAGAAACAGTTCCAACATGTGAACAGACACAGGATTGCACGACGGGTGTGTTGTCTTTATCTTACAGATGGTTTCAGTCCCAAAGGCAGAAAGACTGGAAGGAGTTTGTTCACATCTGGTTACAAAAGATCTTATGAGCATGCCTGATGTGACTCAGGGTTAAAAGGGTATCTATCATGAATCTTAAAATCATCTTCAAGTAGGTTTCTCATTCTGTTTACTCTCAAGCAACATTTTTCAATCAGGTGTAGCAACCAGCAGAATAAAATAGCCTCGGGATCTAGCCCTTAATGCCCAGTTAGCATACTCTGACACTCAGTTGCAATTATTTTCCTTTCCTAACTTGAGATACAAAACATCCTGTCTGCCAAGAACAGCCCAGCAGACAGTTATGCCTGTCTTTGCTTGATGCAGAATGATTTTCCACTGCAGATTCATTATGTCATTGAATTCAGTCACGGGAATATTAACATTTTCACACATGTGGGAACTCATCTTGTGAACGCGAAGCTCATTTATTACAGTGATTTCTTTAGAGGCTCTACTATGCTCATTTTATAAAGAGATTTATAATAAGGACAGATTCTGAACTAGTGTAAATCAGCACCATTCCAAGAAAACATGCAAATTTACCTGAAATCTGAAGTTCACAGCCAAGACTGTTTATTGCTGGTAATTAGTTTTGGTTTTGCTTTTGTGTTTTTGTTGTTTTCTCCTGGTGTCTTGAGTAATTTAAAATCTAATATAATAAGGGAAGCTTTGGGACTTTGTAGCAGAGTGGCTTTTGATTGCTTACTCTGAACTCACTAATTACTCAGATAAGATTGAGCAATTTAAAGAGAAGGAACATCCCCAAAGCCATATTGCAAGATGTATCACACCTTTGAATGACCCTCGGACCACTGCACTGAAGCCTGAGGAAAGAACTGATCCTTTTCTCTCTCCCTGTGTAGTGGAGTGGGACATAGTTAGACATAAATGCTAACTTAACAATGCTGTGCACTTATTGCAGCATCATAATTAGAGTACGTTTTTATTTTGGAATGTAATACAGGTATGTCTAGAAAATGCAAACCTCTTACATTCATGAAACATTAACCCAGTTAATGCTGCAAGCTTTAATTCTGAGGACAGAAACATGCGAGGAGTTTTGGTCAGATATTCCCAAATCTGTGTAACAAGAGAAAAAAAAAAGACATGAGCTGCTGTTTTGAACATGTATGTGCAAATTCTTTTCCTTAGAATATCAACCACTAGTTATCTGGGTCAGCAGAAGAGGGAGCTACATTTTATTAGGAAGTTTAACAACCCAGCAGCTCCTTTCACAGATGTCATAGCTATGGGCCAGTCTTAAAATAAATAATAATAAAATAACTTTCATTTTATTGAATTAGTAAGGGATGGTCTCCCTGGTGGTTGAAAAGAGAAAGACCAGTAAAAATCTACTTTGGAATTTCCTGGAAAGGTGATGAATTTAAAGTTTCAAATAAAGCAAATGCACCAATTCAAATAAATTGATCTTTCTAACCACAAGAAGACAGGTATTAAAGATATAATTCTCTTGAGTTTTATACCTTTTGCTGTCATTGCTATAACTGCAAAGTGATGTTATAATTTGGCTTAATTCTTCTACATGAAAAATCAAACCCTTGGTACATGTGAATATCCTCTTAATTAAGCTTATTTTAAACAGTGTAATCTCACTCTCATTTGCAAGAACAAAGCATTTGATTGCATCTGTTAACTTACATTTTATAACACTATAGGGCAAGGTTTCCCTCTCAGCTGAAGCTGTTCTTTCTCCTGAAGTAGCTGTGTATGGCTGGGCACAGAGCAGGAATGAAGTCGAGCACCCAAGGTAGAAAAGGTGGACTTCTCAGAAGTGGATTCAGGTGCCCCACACAGGACCTGTGTCCTGCTGCTAATACATACACAGAAGTGCTCATATGGTGGCAGGACAAAATCACAGCTTGAAGAATTGTCACGCAATAGGGATATGTGAGCAGGGAGCTGGGAGCACTCTCAGGCTCTGGCTGTACGATGGTTCTGCTGGTCAGTGAGAGACGCACAAGCTCCTCGTGTCTACTGAAGACAGCCACTGGGTAAGAGCACGCTTTTCTAGTTCACGCGTGCTTTAGTTTTTTTTGAGGGGGAAGAAGGATAAAGGCCTTCAAAGAAAAAACAAGACTGAGAGCAGCAAGAAATATCCTTCTTGCAGCTCCATCATTGCAGAACAAAGACCTAAGATATGAAACAAGTCCAACCTAATGGCCAAAAAGTTACACACCAGAAATTCCTCAACTATCCAAACACACTGTCATAGTTTCAAGCAAATCTCATGATTTCTGGAAGCCTGAAATTTCCATGACTGAAGTGGAAATAAGACGAAAGACAAAAGCTCTTCAAGCTCTTGAAAACATAACAAAGGAAAAGCTGATATACAGACCTACAGTTTACCTCCAAATGTGTAAAGCACATGTAATATAGCAAAATTGCATGCTAGTGGATTAATTCGGCCCTGGAAACCATGTGTCTGTCATGCCTCTGTGTACCCAGTGAATGAAATTCAACCCCAGTCTGTCTAGGGATCTATGCGCAAGGGTCATATTTTCTCCAGCAGATGAGTAGACACATCTGCAGAGGGCTCTGCCAGTGAGTAAAGTGCTTTCTGAGCCTGTAGCCCAGATCCTCAGATTAGGGGATAAATGATGCCCAGTCAGAATATCTGACCTCTGTAGTAAAAGTGTGATTTTGTTTTTCTCCGTACAGTCATCGCCATGTGATCGGCATGTTATCCAGGGCTGGATGACCTGGTTTGCAGACATGGGCTGCTACAAGTACAGGCACCCCGAGCTGCCTGCCTGCAAAACCCCGGAGCGGCCCCAAACAGAGCCGGGGGGCTGTCCAGAGCCTGCGCTCGCCTCTGCTGACCCCACGCTCTCCGTGCAATACCTGTGGTGCTGCTATCCCTGTTTGTAAGGGGCGTGTGTGCACAGACACTGCACTGTGCAAACACCCCCCAGCTCCAGCTCCCAGCCAGATCGGGGCATGCACGAGGTGCTGCATCCGAGATAAGAGCCCTCCTGCAAACAGCTGCAGCAGGGAGCAGTGCAGGAACCAGCTGTATCGGTATTACCAGGGACTTTCCATTATCTGAAGTGTTCCAGCTCCGCTTTACCTCATAAAACAAAGCTGGCTGTGTTGCTAACCCTCAGCACTGAAAAACCATAAAGCAGGAGTCACACACATAAATCACACCTAAATGCCTTCTGGGGTTTGAGCCTTTAAAGTTCACGTTTTCAAGCTCTTCTCTGTAATCATAAGAAATAAAATCTTTTTTTTTTTTTTTTTAAACGTGAAAATTGAGATACCTTCCTCACCATAAACTGGAACTTTACGCAAATAATGCAAGATTGGAGATGAGCTCTAGAAGGCTGACAACAGTGCTGGTTTCTGGCAGGCTGTGGATGAGACCAGGGTGAGGCCACACGATGTCCCCATGCTGTGTTTGTGCACACCACCAAAAGCATGA
Source organism: Anas platyrhynchos (assembly GCF_047663525.1). NCBI lineage: Eukaryota > Metazoa > Chordata > Aves > Anseriformes > Anatidae > Anas > Anas platyrhynchos. The sequence continues at coordinate 15,057,287 of NC_092598.1, read as the reverse complement.
AGGTGCCCGTGAACTTGGCATCTCTACAAGACACCCGGCACCAGCCCAGAGGGCCGTGTCTGGAGTCAGGCACGCTTTGATGCAGATCCCCCTGATGAGGCATATCACGGTTATTCTGCCCACCCTGCGCTCACCTTGTTCTCGTGGGATCGAGCAAAACCTTCCCACAGCACCGACCTTAAAATGGCGCTGCGGTAGGAGCCTGCAGGTTAACAAAAAGTCCAATTACAACCTCCTCTTTGTTGTCCTGTGAAACCGTCTCTTCAGAAATTCAAGACATATCCCACAACACACAAGGCTCTAACACTTGCAAGCAAATGGTAGTCTTTTGGGTACGCATCTGGGTCATTATATCAACAAAGCGCGAGCAGCACAATAGGACCAGTGCCTTATTGTCTATGGGGTACTTTTAAGCAAATATTTCAGCTGCAGATGGTAAATAGAGCTTCAAAGCAGAACGATATCTAACTGTGAAATAGCTGAGTCAGGTGCATTTAGCAAAGTGCAGCAAGCCAAACACTAATTACAGTGTGGTTGCACCTAGATTAGTATTACATCTGACATATTTTAAATGTAGGCTTAAATCGGTGCCAAATTAATTCCATGAACCTACATTAGCTTCATCCATAGGCATTTTATTGTGGCTAAAGAAGAAAGTAGCAAGAGATACAGAGCATGTTAGAAGATCTGCTTCTCATTTCTGAGAATCAGCACTAAGTTTTCCTGGAGCTCTGACTAAGTGGCTGAAAAGTTTAGTCACTCACAGGTGTTTTGCTGCCATCTGTCAACAGCTGATTATTGCAAACCTGTTTACTCAGTCTAGGGCTGTGTGAGAGAACTTGCTATCTTCGCTCAATCTCTTTATACAGATCCTGAGCATCTTCCCCCAGAACCAAACTGCCCCGGGGCTTTGGGAAATTGCAATCCACATCCCTAGATGAGCTTCACAGCTGGCCCCTACCTCTATGAAGTTCCCGAACTTCAATTCTGGCTCGGAGTCCTGAATTTGGAGACTTAATTATAGCACTGTCATTCAGAGCAAAATCTTCACAGGCTGGGGTATTGCCATTACTTGCCAGATGCATCCACACCCTGGTACTGATTACATGCATTACTGACCTCAGCTGAACCATGAGAACAATAAGGCTAGCCCTGGTCAGGAATCTTCCTGACAAAACCTGGTTTCACTAGAAGGCGCAGATCCGAATCAAGCATGTTTCAGAGGTGCTTTCAGTGTGCCCTGAGTTCCGGACGAGGCCCCAGCAGGCTCTGGCTGAAGCCTGAGTGTCCAAGATCCATCAGGCAATGGAAGAAGCCACACTGCTGGCTGTCTCGAGACCAGGACCAATGCTGAAAACAATTTCTGCTGGAATTGAAGCTCAGCACGTGCCAAAGGGGCTTTACCAAGTACAGGAGCAGGTCCAGAGCTGTGGGGTTTGCAGCAAAACTCAGGTCTCTACGTGGCCTCCTGCTGCCTTGGACAGAGTTGGACACTAAATGCCTTTGCTTACACTTGTAGACAGGGAGCACTTGAAAATCTGCCCCCAGCAAACTGATTGCCTGGTCAGAAATAAAGGTGCAGCCCACTGCATCTGCATCACCGCTGGATTTTTCTAATGTGAAGATGATTTTATTAAATACATCTTACCTACAGGAGTGCCCGTAGCTACTAATAGCATCTTTTATCTACAACCTTTGAACAGGGCACTCAGCCTTTTTCCTGCTAAGCGTGGGCAGCACACGGTCTGTTTCAATCTGATTATGCTGCTTTAAGTAGAGAAATTCTGATCTTGCTCAACAAGCATTCTGCAGAGTGGATATGATGATATGCTGGACATCACTTGTGTCAGAAGATATACATACTAACCCTGAAACTTTCCAGGCTTTTGGTCTCTCTGCCTCCTTGAATCACCTTCCTCAACAACATTAGGGGAAGTTAGTCGTGAAGGAACAAAACTCAGGAAAATGCTTGACATTAAACTGTCCCGGTGTTAGAAACCAAAGGTTCAGCATCACTGCACCTCCCCATACAGCACTGTCCCATCAGCAATACTTTCATTTGATTAGACTGATCCATTGGCTCTTAGTCCATATTACTTAACCCTCAAACCATTACGTCCTATTGAAAATAATTGGTAATGACAGTTTCAGGCTTAATATTTAATACAGTGGTTAAATGGAGTTGTACTGTTTGTGGTTACAGTTTCCATTGACTAATAAGCAAGTCCAGAGCAAAATGCATTTTTCTTCAGCTGTTACATTAGCAGAAAGCTAAACACCACGTTACTCAAAATAGCCTTAAACATTTTCAGAAAAGTGGCTCCTGAAGCCAAGTCAAATATTACATTGATTTGTGGTTTATTTTTTTTTTTCTTATTATTACTGAAGGACTATCTTTTTACTAGCTTGGAGAAATGCTGCAAGGTGGACAGACAGGCTGAAAGGCATTTCTCTGCACGCCAGGCCAACTTTTAGGCACCGCAGCTGCACGGGGCAGGGTGCAGAGTCCTGCAGCCCTGCTGCCTGCACCACGGCTCCTCTGACCCTCAGCTGTGCTAGCGCCACCAGCCGTGGGGCTGAGTGCCAGTGATCAGCAGCAGGTCAGAAAAACTTGCAAGGAAAAGGAGATGGGACCTGCCTGGTCTGAAGCTGCTGTACTGAGACACGACTGTCTCAGGAAGCCTTTGCTTGTTGCTCTGTTTTCTGCACAACAGCGGAAGCGGAAGGTTGTGGAAGCACAGGGCTTGAGCAGCAGTGGAATATCTTAAAGTAATGACAAACATATGGAGCTTTGTCCTGCAAGGGCTCACCCACCTGTACAAATTTTGGGTCAGGTTACCTGGTGTCTCGCCAGTAGCTTCAAAAGACTTGTATTTATTTACTCTAGCCAAGAATTTGGTGCTCTATTTTTTAATCTGCCCACATCTTTCACCTCCTCCTGTAGCGCTTGTTCTCCCAGGGTTTTTTTTTGCCATTAACACTCCCAGTTCTGGATGATTATTACATTAACAGGGATTCCAGCTGAGGGTGGGGCTCACTCCCAGCAAATTAGTCAATGTGGAGCTCCACTCCCCCATGGCTTGGTTCCCACTGGTATCTGAGCAAGCTTGTACATACTGCAACCTCTGCTGTGATTTACTGGAAAGAGACCCCTCGTGTGTCATTCATAAGCTCAGGGGATGAGACAGAAATAACACCCAAGTACCTGAATTACACAAAGAAACTGACATTCACTAAACACGCTCTGCATTTCACCAGTGTCAGATGCTGCTTCTGGAAACCCTTCCTGCTTGCTCATACAAGCTGAGCAGCTGTGTAGAGTTACCCTGAATGCACAAAAGTCCAAAGGCTGTAGATAAAATCAGAAGCACACTCCAGGGACCTTATCCTTCAAGGAGCTGAGTAACCCCTAAATGTACTAACTGCCCTTCTCTCTAACCCATTAGGGGTCTTCAAGGTGCTCAGTCTCTGACCCTGAATTCTCAGAACAGGGTGTGCCAGTACCATCTAGTAGTACTTGGATTTAGTCTTACAAATTCCTCACCATGCTGAGACAGAGAAGACTTGAGAATGACACGGCAGCATGCAGCCCCTCAAAGACGAGGCTCCTAACTCCATAGCTCACATTTGAACGAAACCTCAGATATATTAAGAAATAACTCACACCGCCTTCAAAGCAACTGGCCCTTATCCAACCTCTACTATAAGAATACATTTAAATGAACTTCCTGAACTAGACGGTCAAGCAAGATTAGCTTCACAGATCCCAAGGTGGGAGAAGAAAGCAATTCTGTATCACTGAAACTTCTGAGGCTACGCATTATAACAGAAAGATCGATTGACCAAAAAGGGAAATAAGATTGCTGGGTGGACCCGATGCTTAAAATGGACTTAGCATTGTTTTTGAACTTATTTAGAGGCATGATGGAGAAATATGGCTTTGTTTCCATTTATAAACGTCCAAAATGACAACCTGAATTTAGGACTTGACGAGTGCCAGGCTGACCTAATTGGAAACAGCAGGACCGTATTCTTAGCTGAAACATAGGTACAGCACGGGCAGCTGTCAGGCTATCTGCCACAGCTGACCACAAAGCTGGCCGGAGAGAACCAAGATGGAGAAATGCATCATCAGGTCCCTTCAGTGTTTACCTGGGCCCTCATTCTCTCATTTATACCTGTACCTACTGGCTATGTCCACAGCCTCACATTAGGGTGGTGTTTGGGATTTGTTTTGCCCTGATATCAAACAATGAAGAACCCTTGGAAATAGAGCTGCGTATTGCTGTGCATGGGCTAAAAGGGGAAACATGATGTGAAAAACCATCACATTTCTCTTTCAAAAGTGTTCAGAGAGCAGCTGCGGTTGCTTCCCTGAATTCTGCTGAAAATTGAGGTTTCTCACTACCATCTGCCCCAGGGTGTGCATCACCCTCCTTAAGGGAGCTCGGTGAGGGGCTCTGGGTGGGGTTCTAGCTTGTGCTGCCCTGGACCAGCTACGTGGGATCTGGGCCTTTGGTGACAAGCCCTACTCCTGCTGGTACCTGTCCTGCCTATTAGCACCTACAACAACGCATGCATTTCCGTGTCACAGGCCAGCAGCAGCACATACAGGCAGGCCCAGTTTATCCATGTTTGCTGAAATGCTTCTGAAAGCCACGTGTACCTACTGACTTGCTACTTAAGAATTCCCCCAAATACGGCCATATAAAATAGAACCGTTCAGGAACTGAAATCGTTAGTAAGTATAAATTATATCTTTCATTTTTAACCTATTCACAGAGGGATATGCACCTTGTGCACCATACAAATCCAATTTAAGCTCTCAGAATAGGCTCTAAGTAGGACTTAAGTAGTGCAGAGGCCGTTAGGCTGACCCTCTACACTGGGGTTAATTTCATCCAAAAGCTTTTCCAAGAGATAAGGAAACAATCTTTCATGTACAAAGTGCTTGAGGAAACCAAGAAACAGCAAAAGAATCTGCCTGCTTTGAAAGCTTTGTATCTCACCTCTACACTCAATAGAGAGATGTGTTGTGTTGACGTTCTGTAGATTATACCTTAGCCAAACGGTGAAGTTAAAAGGAAACAGGATCCCTAGACACTGTTTTAGACAACCCATAATACGGCACTATCATTAAACGAAGTTTACAGAAGGGTTCGATTTACATGTCTGCAGAAAATAGAACAGGGCGCAGGATGCTGATTGCAGTGTAAATGTTAACCGAGGGACTGAACGGCACTCGCTGGGGGTTTGGAAAATCTAGTGCAAACAAAACAAAGAGCAGAAGACAGGCTCATTACCCAGAGCAGCCCTGCATCCCGGCAGCAGGCTGGCTTTCGGTGGAAATGGAGCAGCCTTTATTACTGAACAACTCCGTCATGTTACTGAAATGGAGGGCAAGATCAGGATTAATGGGAGATATTTGGCATTTTAAAGACAGCCACGCAACGAGCTCTGTGCTGAAAGAAGTAGAGATGGGCGTAGACATAGCTCAGCTTCTCTGCTGGCTACTTCCAGCAAAGAGTTGGTGGAGTCGCTCACAAGTTAAAAGAAGCGGTGATGCACATCTGTGTCATCACTGCCTCGGGACTGAAATGTTGTTTTCGTGGTAAAGCCCCACACTGTCATGTAAATCTGGGTCATTACATGTGCGTGAAGGTCTAGGAGATTCACTTTGGAAAGGTGAGCCTTAACTACAGACAAGTGAATCCATGTCTGTTTTGATTCTGGAGTGGTTTGGCATGGGGAGGGGGGGAACAGATGGACAGGAAATCACAACTCTTGACTATTTTCTAGATACACAAGAAGAAACTACTCTTTGGCAGGAGACAGATGAATTCAGGTGGATATTAATTGCTTCTTATTTCAATGACAAAAAAATGCAAGAGGAGCAAAACCTCAGGTTAGTACGGGTGACGGGATATGACCAGCAGACCAAGACACCAAGCTCAGATTATTTACAGACCAGAGCTATTTATGGACAGCGCCATGTCCTTATTTTCTCTTACTTCCGAAAACATTTCCAACAAGGCTGTGTGTGCGTGAAGGACCACTGTACAGGTGAATACTATTTGTGTCTTTAGCTATTCATAACTTGCTGGTTTTACCCACACTCTCAAATAACCCTATAATGACCTCAATTCATGACTAATCTAGGGCTGAACTGAAAGTGGTACCTTAGAGGAGAAAGCTCCACATTGCCCAGAAACAGCAAGTACCAACTTGTGCTCCTCCACTACAGTCAGCAGAGCCAAGGCACTTATATCAGCTGTCTCTCTTGTCCCCTATTCATTATATGGACGTCGGTGGTGCCAGGGTTTGTACTTCACCCAACGTTTACCAGAACCGGATCCATTTGCAAGTTCAGACATCACTGAGAGGCTGAATTGAATGCTTGTTGTTATTTTACTGTATAGCTGTGAGACCCAGCCCTGCAAAGATCTGCTGCGAACAGCTTTCCTCAGAGGAGCACTTCTCCACGAGGCCTTTGCATGATGTGCTGTGTTGCACGCTGCAGTATCATGTGCAGCAAACATTGTCATTAACCACCCTTCGGCAGGTAATAGGGTGAAACATGTCAGTGAACCATAAACTCGGGCTGATTTAGGAGATAAATTGTAATGGCCCAGAAGTAGCTGTTACGGTCTTCCCTGTCGATACTTCACCTTTAAAAAAATTCCCTAAATACTTATTAATACTGTAAGATGTAATGGCTGTCAATAACGTTTATTTTAAATAGTCCCCAAACACATTACATGATCTGTATTGAAGAAGCCCATCTCGCCACCACCTGAAGGAGCCACAGAGGAGCTGTTCTGACACCTCGGGTCTGTTCCTGGGAGCAGTGCTGCTCGCTGCTTCCCCAAGTTAACCCTTCCCCACTACCTGACCCACATCTCGCTGAACGTGAAGGCAAGGAGAAGAAATGAGAGGCAGAAACTTTGGGTGTAGCTGTGTGACGCATCAGCTCTGGTGGCAAAGCCGGTGTCAGTCGCTCCTGCTCCCTCCTCGATGCTCACCCCACACAAACAAGGATGATTTCTGAGGGGGCACCGTTTGGGCTCAACGCACCATGGAATGGGGTGGGAACGAAGGGCAGGGAGCAGCAGGACAGGGTAGAGACACCTGGCAGCAGTTTCTTGGCCCAGGAACGAGTCATGTTGCTGCATCCGCAGGACAGCAGCAAGCCCGAATGCAGGCTCTGCCCTTTCTCCGTCCTAGCTCGGAGATCACGGTTTGGTGTTTTAAATAACAGTATCTCAGTCCTGCCACACACATCTCCTGCTTGGCATGCTGACAGCTGGCTGATCTGGGCACGTACGCAACCCACCGGGCATTACCACTGCTGCAGCTCACTGCTGGTGAGGAGGGTGAATGAGAGGCAAACACTGTGATTACGTAAAATAAGGATAATGATAATTACGGGATAGCTTCAAGAGGGAGGCAGCAGGAGTAATTTTTTACATCATAAGTACTAACTGTCAGTGTTAATTATCAGTATTTATGACTGCCACTTCGTGGATTAGCCAAGTAAGTGCTGCGTGATGAACTGGGGCATCGCCACCGGAACCGAAATCACGCTCCTCGGGGCGATGGCGGAGCCACGGGCTAATCCCGAGAGTCTTTCAGGTGTCATCCACCTCCTCTGCCTCTCTGGCAAAGCAACACCTTGCAGTTTTGGGTGTCAACTGCACCGAGCAGTGAGTATCATGGCTAGGCCATGCAATTTTTAGATTTCACTCAAGCAGAACTAAATGCTCCACAGTCTCCAAAGAAAACTCAGACCTCTTTTCACTCAGAGGGTGCTGAGGCCCTGGCACAGGCTGCCCAGAGCAGCTGTGGGTGCCCCATCCCTGGAGCTGTTCAGGGCCAGGTTGGGTGAAGCCCTGGGCAACCTGATCTAGTGGGTGGCATCCCTACCCATGGCAGGGGGTCTGGAACCAGGGGATTTTAAGGTCCCTTCCAACTTGAGCCATTCTATGATATGATAATATGTGATAAAGGGATGATCCTACGTCTTTGGCAAACTTTGGACCTATAAATAAATATGTTACATACAAAAGAAGTCATACTTCTAATCTTGCTGGGAATCAGGACTGATGTGGAAGGTGTTACCAGACAGAAGCAGGAGACACCAGGGTGTTACTAGGGAAGGAGAGGAGGGCAGTTTTGGCCATGGACAGCAGCTGCAGCCCCAGAGAGCTCCAGCCATCTCCAGGCCCCTGGGCACAGCCCCACCCAGGGATGGGCATCCTTGGATGCCACCTGCTGGTACGCTGTCTGCTCCCTTTGCACAGGTACCCGTGCATGGGAAGGGGCTTTCTGAGCTACTAACCCCTATGCACACGACTGAAGATGAAGCTTGTGAGACAATCTGTGCAACCAATTGTGTATTCACATGCCTGCTTACAGATCCAGGCCTGTATGTGTTCCTCCTCGCCAGACCAAGCCTACAGAGGTGGACTCAGGCCAGCCCTGAGCCCCTCACACAACCCCTGGCAGTGCCAAAGCTCACAGCCGAGGGCCTGAGGGTGCAACCTTGTTTGTGACATCTCTGAGACACTCAGGGTGTCAGAAATGGCTTTTCCCCAAACAGTTCTTGAAAAACAAAAGATAAGAGAAAGAACGGTGCCAAGAACTAATGCTTCCCAAAACTGTTCGACAACAACATTGTTAACGTCACAAGTAAATGCTGTATTTTCTATTTCATCTTCCTAACGTATTTTAAGTAACAGCAGGGATGCACGTGGTCCAGCTCCACGGTCATTGTACATTACTAGTGAGAGCTCGATAAAGACCAGACACGCTGAATGGAAGCATTTCAAAGTATATCTTAAAATACCCAAGTCACCCTGGCAAAGCACAGTTTGTAGGCAGAGGCACGATCTTTCATTACCCGGACTGTATCAGCCTGAAAAATCGTGGGGGCATAACGGGGATCTTGGTGAGGCAGCAGCAGAGCCTTCCCTCAGGAACAGCACAAGGCTGTTCATCTCCGCTGCACTTGATGGAATATGATGATGTTACGCCTCTTCCAGGGTAGGCAGCAATAACTATTAGTTTTAAAGATGCCTGCTGAAGTTACACCACTTGTAAGCTTGCAATATAACAAAGGTTATACTTAAGAAGCTAGACAACACTTCCTCCCTCCTCGAGGTTTGAAAACTCTCCGTTACTTTAACGAGCTAATTAATGATATATTATCCCGAGACTGCTGTTTTTCTTATGAATCTCTGAAATTAGCCATGCGGTGTGACTCACCCTCCCGCAATTACAAATATATTGCTTGGGCTGTTGTTTCAGTGTCTGAGCATCAAGGCGCTGCTGGGACTGAGAATACTCTTCTGAAAGAGTTAAATAAGGCAGGGTCAATTATCACTGGAATGTTAACCAGAACTCTCTAGGGCAAGATAAATCAATAGTAAATACAATCTTACTAAGAAAGTGTGTGTCACTTTCAGTTCAGCGTACTGGAGAGCACATTGCTCTGTGAAATTAAGTAAGAACTGTAATAATATCACGCCATGCTGTAGAAATAGCAGTAGGTGAAGTTTCCTCCATGAACTCAAGACGTGATGCAATGGCAGCTTGTATGGATAATTGTATATTTTGCTAGAATCAAAAATAAAGGTTTTAATGTATTATTAAATTCCTTGCTCGGAGGCAGGCATTCACACACCTACAATTATTTTAATTGCATGTTCCAGATTTTTTTGTTTTTCAGAATTTTATGACAGAAGCTGAAGTTAAAATGAATACCTTGCAACATACTTTCCTGTGTTTCAGCAATACGTTTTTCTCTCTGGGTAATGGAGTGGTTTGTTCCGTGTGTTATATTTTTAGTTTTATGGAAAGGTTTTGGAAAAAAATGTGCCAAACAAAATATGTGTAGTAACCAATATACAAACTACTCTAAATTAAATAAGTCTGGAGAGCAGAAAAGAACATGTTTGGAAACTGAAGACTTCACTACAGCCCAGGAAAAGGTGACAGGGGATGCATGCACTGCTTAGAACCATGCAAAAACTACTAATTTTTACTGCAACCTTTAGAGTTCCTGTGAAATTCTTGCACAGACATAGGCTTTCTAGAAGGTGAACTGCATCTTTGGAAAAATAAAATATTGTATTTCTGTTTGAAAGAATGGCCTTGTGTCTGTCTGAGAAATTTCATGAAAGAGCAAAACAACACTGAGAAATGATGCTCTTGTGGTTGAACTGTGAGCAGGGGGGTGGCTGCATAAACTAGGTACCTCACAGCAGACCAAAACATGGATTTATAGCATGCTGCTACTCTGCAGTAACTTTTCATATATGCTGCTGGTCAGCAGGATGTAGCTTAGCTGACTGTAACAGCAGGATGGGCACGGGAAGGAAAAAATCCTTCTTGGTTATCAAACCAGGCTCCTGTGTGATTACATGGAGCACGGGACACACGGCACATGTCCCACCTGAGCTCCTGGGAAGGTCTGGTGGAGCCTCGTGCTGTGACTTGGGCTCACCTCCTCATTCTGCCACTCAGTTCTGCAACCTGGAGATAACCACTGATACTCCCTGTGCCTCTTCTCCCTCTCTGGCACGAGCATGACTGAGTTTCTCATGGAAGCTCACCTCGGTGTTGTCCTGCTTTGCTACCGCTCGGCATCCCCAGGAAATGGATGCAGTTCTGCTGTCACCTGGCAGGACCATGGCACTGCAGCCCCAGCACCAACCCCGCTGTGCTGCTCTCTGCCCCTTCCACAAAACCCACTGCTGGATCTCTCAGACTGACATTATCCAAGATCTTACAAACTGCCAGCATCTTTCATCTCCTCTCCATCCCCAGATCACAAGAACTACCAAGCCCAGTGCAATTTCACTGATGCTGCTGATATTTCTCCTGATTTATAGCAAACTAAGTGGAACGGGACCCGGGTCAGGCTCTGGGGAGGTCACACGAATCGCCTTTTGCCACCCCTTCCCCCTGAGGCAGGAGGCTGAATAGCAAGTGCACATTCTCGTGGCAAGGGCACCTCCTCTAAGAAAAAAATATTCATATGTACCCAAATCTTGAATTTCATTAAGCTTAATGCATTTGCAGCCAATTGAATTTGATAGAAAGCCTTTCCCAGGTAGTATTTAAACTCATCAAGAAGCCTAATCAATGGCTGGTAGTTAAATGCGTTCTTAACTTTTTATGTGCATTGTCCTTGTGCCATGTGCTGTGATGTCTTTATAACAGGATCATTAGGGAAAATCACAAAGATTAATAAAAATATAAGGTGAATTGGACACAAGGGGTTCCATTAAATAGAAGAGGATTACAGAGAAACGAGGCTCTGCGGTATTTTGAGCTGTAGTATTTTAAGTGGGTTTTTGCTATGCTCTACTGTTTGTTGCCTTTTTCTTAGTTTTTCCTTTCACAGTTGTAATGAGTTGGTGTAAAAAAGGATGGTCCTAGGGCAAGCCTAGAGCTAGGAGGAGAAAAAAAGGTCATGTTCCCAAACTTTCACGCTTCTATTCTTCCTCCTGGAAAGAATATGAAAACCAGGGCTTAAAATAAAAGGCAGCAATTAGAAACAACCCCTTGGACTGTTTTTATCCAAAGGCAGAACTTACAGCTGCAAAATTCCATTGATCCACCGATATGCCTCTTAGAGAGGAGCAGGAGAGGAGGCTCCATTTATTTCAGGCAGATTAGCTCTATTTAAAAGCAACCTATCCAGCTCCAGGCTCAGCTCCTCGGGCTGCCTGTTCCTGCTGCAGGACGAGGAAGCTCACCCAGGCACCAGGTGCCAGCTGCCCCTCTGGCAGCCCCAGCAGCTCTTTCGGGCACACAGAGCCTTTTGGAGCAGCCTGGGGCAAGGCACTGCATCTCCCTGTGCCTCAGTTTCTCTGTGTACAAGGAGGAACGATGGCTTTCTCTTCTATACCTTTTGTCTTTATTCGACACGCTACTACATATCATGTCCCCTGCCACATATTATAGCACTGCACCTCATGCAATGAGGCCAGAATTAGTTTTCCTCTGTAAATATCCACGTGGTACAGTACTAATAACTTATATACTTAGTACTTAATAACTAATAACTTAGCATAAGAGGCCAAGTCTGGCAACCTAGCTGTGACTTGTGACTTGTTCTGGGGTAGAAATTTAAGAATTAACTCTTTCAGCACTATAATAAACTTTGTTTTTAATTTTCTCTGTTTTTCACAGAAAATCCTCTACTCCACCTCTGTTTTAGCAAAGTCTTAGCTAGTCTGTTCTGGTTCTGCTGACCTGGGAGCAGCTTCGGCGGTCTTTAAGGCACCCAATATTAACATGAAAGACTGTAATCACATCTTCACAGCTGTTAGAGCCCGCAGTGTCACTGGGAGTTTGCATGGCTAAAACAGAATTTGCTGTATAATCCATGCGCTGTGCTGTTCATGCATGGTAATTATGTCTAACAAAATCCATAAGGAACGAAGCAACTACATACAGTCTGCTTTTGAAATCGGAAGGGAAAGACTTTTATTTCTGCTATCCAAAGAAACCACCTTGAAAGAAAATCGCTTCATACTTCTTTGATGACCAACAAACGGGCAGTCATCAGCAGCCCTGCATTTCATAATGCATGTTTCTGAGCATCCCTGTTATTCAGGATCGTCAGCGATTAATCTCTTCCAGACAAAGATACAAAGTTCTCCGTTACCACTATTTTCTCTAACGGGTGAATCTTTGACTAAACTCCTAACATGACTAACACGAACATATGCTGGGAAGAGATGGCAAAGCACAGAACAAACCCCATTGCTTGCTACCAGCATCGTGGCACTAGTGCACACCCCCACTCTCGCAATCTGTCTGTCACAGAAGATCTTCTACGCATGCAGACAGAGATACATAACCAGCTTTCCCATTTGACATAACGTATGAAATACTTCTCCATGGAAAATTTAGGCAAAACAAAACTGTCACTGTTAGAGTTCCTCTCCCTTCCCCCTCCTTTTTCAGTATTTCATGGGAGTTGTAATTTGGGTGCCTAATTTAGTTCTATGGTCTGTATCTCCTAGGATGTATTACTTCTGAGACACTAAAAGCTGTGAAAAGCATGTCCTGCCACAGCAGGCACAACCTGAGCACAGCCTCAGCCTGCAGAAGACAAAGGACGCAAGAAATAAGTGAAAGAAGTTTCCACTAAGCACTGAGAGTAGGCTTATAAAATAAAAATATAATGGAGAAGAAAAAGGAGGATTGGGGCAAAATTTGGTGCCCCTAGCCTCCACAACAAAAGGAAAATATGCATATTTCAGCAGGAAAAAGTAATATATATATATATATTTATATCACTACCAATATAAGTTTAATGTCATTAAAAAAAAAAACACACAAAAAAAAACAAAAAAAAACACACAACATAGAAAACTTTGGACCAGCTTTGCCACAAATCGCCTCTGACTAAATTTAGGCCTGACACATGGAAAATCAGATGTTGTTCATAAGAAGTGCTTTATTTTTAGGACCTACAAGAACTAACGCATCTTGATATCTCCATTTATTTACTTCTCCCCTTCTGGGCCGTGCTTTGCTCCCCAGTGCTGTAGCTGCCCACCTAAACACCACGGTCTCGTGGAGGGGGTGCAGTACGGGGCGAGGGGAAGGAAGGGCCGCCGGCAGAGAAGTGGAGCACTCAGCGGGCGACAGCCTGGTGCTCCTGCTTTTGAGGCCGCTCCTGGGACTCCGGCATTGCCCAACAGGAATATTTCTGCTTTGTTTAACACAGTGAAAAAACATCAGTCGACACCGTAATGTTAAGAGTGGTGGATGCAAGTATGACCGATAAACAAACACGTCTTTGTTTTAATAGCGGGGAGTGACTTATCATAGTTAATTATAGGAATTTACAGCTATTTATGTGAACTCAAGAAAGCAGAAAACATTCATTTGTTGGTAGTGTAACTGCTGGGTGGAGGCAGCCCAGATGCATGGAGATGAATGCTAGACTGTATCTTGTTTGTCTTGTTATGCACAACTTTACTATGTAAATTTGAACTTCAGTGAGTAGCTACTTGGCACATTAGAATGTATAATTATAGACACACAAAAAACCATGGAAAGTGACATTTAAACGTTGTTTCTTTGTCACATATCAGTTAAATATAGAAAAAACATATTTACTTTAATCCGCAGTAGACACTTGGTCTCGCACCTGCTGCTCACACGCAAAATATGTCATTATCACTCAGCGTCCATCCCCTTACACACGGAAAACAAAGTCACTTTGGTTCAGTTTTGTGTGTCTCATTTCAAGCCTCAGAGGAGCTGCACTTACAGAGGAATGTTAAGCAGAAAACAAAACCAAAATAGCGCAACATCAACTACAGTTCATGTACAGGGAAAAAAAACGCTGCTCTTGTGTGCATTCAATAATTATCCCCAAACAATTGTGCTACGATGGCATGAACTCCTGACACATTTTCCCCCACTTTTCAAAGACTGAGCAGTGCTACCAATAAACCACTGTCATCATTAGCAGGCACACCATATTGCAGAAAGTGCTTGGCCAACTGCACAGAGCGGACAGAGCCAAAGACAATATGGCACCCAGCACGCTGCTGTTATATCACGCTGCTTTATGCTCTACATATTTCTCAGGTTTTTCTTCTGGACAGCAGTTATTGTGAACAATTATTTTAAATATGCAAACCACCAGTTTCTAATGAGGACCAGAAGTATTGCTAAGGAGGACCTAAAAGCATTCTTGGCTCTGTAGGACAAGTTTCAACTAGCAATAATCTACATCTGAATCTCTTAGACATACAAACAATCCTCCTGTACCGCAGTGGCTACTGGCATCATACTTGTCAATGCTTTATCTGTGGAAGGGCTCATGGAAGAAAGGAAATGAATCTTTGGACTGAGGGAGGACCAAAGCAGAGAGATATGACGGAAGGGGCTGAAGCAGCGCAAGTGCTGACCTCCCCGAGCTAGCATCGACCTAAGCTCGTCCTTTGCAGGGTGCAGTGACATGCGGTTCTGACAGCACATGCTCACAGACACGGGGCTGTCTGCACCCACCCTGGGCTATTTTTGAACTCAGACTCTCAGCATGGCTCGTAGGAAGGAGATGGGATGGTGAGGAACAGTGCTGGAGCCAGCACCATCCCTGCTGCAGACACAGAACTGCCCCTGTGACTTGCCCAGGTTTACACCCAGGCAAAAGAGCTGAAACAGAATTTGGAGGGAGGCACTGGGTCACTTCTTCCCATGAAAAGGACACTCACATTGGACCAGATCTCAGAAAGTTTACTTTCTCTTAAGCCCAGGGACTCAGGAGTTAGGATGTTGCAATCTAATGTAGCTTGGGTTTAAACTTTCAGGCAATTCTTCTCTTAAGCTCAGGTTTCTCCTGACAAATAGCTACTACATAAAACTAAGCAAGAAGATAAACAGTTTTATGTGTTACCTCGCGGAACACAGGACATGTCTATAAACTCAAACTATGTGTATATACATGGCATCCCCACGGACAGGGCAAAACAAAGCCACCTCCGGCATGGCACAGGCAAACTGTGCAACTGTCACACAGCAACAGCACGGCAAAGCAAAAACCTGTGTTTAGTCAAAACTGCAGCAGGGGACTTATGCTATGCTAGTGCTGAGGAACTGAACAAGACAACCAACTTCCCATCACTGCCTGTACCTTTATCTCATTCTCTTTTTTTAAAGAACCAAAGACAGGTAGTTAATTTTTTGATATCCTGTGTTGTTTTCTTGTTTAATACCTTTCAGCAGTTGCTATTCTACACCTCAAACCTGCGTGTCGTGTATTTCAGAAGGAAAAGTGAGCAGCGCCCTTTGGGCTATGTTCCTGCATTTTTGATCCGCTGTTTGCTTTGCCACGGTAATGATTATTTGTAGCTAAAGAGATCAATGGAAGTTCTAAACATACTCCTGCGACATCCGCTGTACAGCCTGCGTTCAGTCACAAACAAAAATAACCACACCGCGTGTGGGTGTCTAAACAGGTAACGCAAACACCCTAAGCATAACAGACCCGAGGACATACCACAAGGAATACCAATTCGTACTTAAAATGTCCTATGGCATTGCTACACCAAGTGTAACAAAAATAAGGGAGCAGGATGAAAAGGTTGCAGAGCTGCTTGTAAACAATGCTACCTGGTGGGATGGCTGATGCGGCCTCCTGAAATGGCAAGTGAAGCAAACTGCATAACCCACAATTAAGGTGTCTAAAACTGTGCAGGAAAAAAAAAGGCAAGAAGAAGAGACACAAAAGCACCTCCTCCAGTTACAGGGTAAGAAAATAGCGGAGTGAAAGGAGGAAAGTAGGAGAAGTGATAAATATTCTTAGAGACTTTTTATTTAAGAAGTATTATAAAACATCACAGATATCCACAAAGTCTGCTTCATTCTACAACAGCACTATACGTCACACAGGGTGCTTAAACTTTTGTGCTGATTTTTCCCATTTCTGATTTCGCCACGTGCTTCATTTCCCATCCACTGATTCCTTCCAAGCCATCCTCACACATGCCTCCTACCTCAACAAACCTTCACCAACTGTACTGTTACACAGGTCACTTCCACTTCAATATGCGAACAAAAATCACATCTGATCTTTTTAGATCTTTCCTGTATAAAATAATTCTTATTCCAAAGGGCTTTCCACTGGTCTGGCTAAGTTTTTGTTTTCTCTCTTTCTTTCCCAGGGCAAAAATTATAATTCAGCCCGATACTATTCAGTTCTTCTTTAGCAAGTGTTAAACAGCCAGAAATACGGTGGCTACTGGCTAAACTTCAAAAGCCTGGAGTGTAGTCCCAGCATGGAAGCTGCACATACACGTTAGAGAGAGTTGGATGCATTATACATTTGTCTGACTTGAGTATTCACAGCTGAGGAAATCATGTTGATTGGTTCTGGGTCCTTTGTGAGCTCTGACAGATCCTGACCCACATTTGTCATCCTAGTCATTTTATTCCCGGCTTGTTACAACCATAAAGGCAACTTTATTTTCACTCCTTACCTGCTCACTGGGAGGCAGGGGACTGGTTTATTAAGAAAGAAGTAGGCGTTAATCGAGTTACCCCTATGACAGAGACAGGGCTTTGTCTATCCAGCATAGGTTAGGTTGGCCTAAACCCATGTTTGAGCTCTAATACATCCAAGGTCCTAATACAAGTCCAGCTCAACCTCCATGTGTAAAGGAAAAGCACAAGAAAGCTTCACCTTTTACCTCTCAGCTGGCCAAAGCAGGTAACTACATGCAGCGTTAATGGGCCAGCCTGGTTAAGGACCTGCAGACACATTCTGCTATCATCTCTCTGAGTCGCCTACTAGTCTCACGCTGCCCGGTGAGTGCACACAGCTGAAAGACTTTCCCCATTCTCCCACCGCCGCCTGCTTACCTGCTGCAGAAGCAGGGACATGGGTGAAGCTGAGGTGATGGGACTCCCCTGTACCCGCGCAGCTCCTGATTCTGAGCTTCCCACAGGCAAAGCTCAATGTTTTCCTGCACAGAACAATTTGACAGAATCACAGGTTGCCTTTCATATCTTCCTGATATGCATACACAAATCTGAAACTTCCCTTCAGTGGATAAGCCAAGTTGTTTTTGTAATGTTATCCTGCCTGTGCGAGCGTACAGTGTTTTAAGAGGTGAGTACCCATTCAGTTCACCCCCAGACTGTGATGTTTTTTCTCAGTGTAACCCGAGACAACTTGTCCTGCTCATTTTCTGATGGTGTCCAGATTGCTCCTCTCCCAAGAATGGGGCGCTTGACGATTTCTGACACTCTGAGTCAGAAACAACTAAACAGCTTGATAGAATTTGACTTTGAACAACATGAATGGGAACTGGTTATAGCTAAGCAAAGCTGTCAGGCTGCAGTTTACTAAGAAAGAGTCATCTACATCACCTAACTCCTTACAGTGTTTTGAAATTTGCAGACATGTTACCAGTGAGCGTGTATCGATTGCCATTCCTTAAACGTGGCAGAGAGGATTTCCCTACTGAGTGGCTAAATTCTGTGAAAGTTGAAACAGATTTAATTGAATGTAAGTACGTTATTGGTAATTTTATTCAGAATTCCCATATGAGACAAATCACACCCATTATAGAGAAGTACAGCTCCTGGTACAGGGTCCACAACTGTATATAAAATAAAGGCATTGGAAAAATACAGGGCAGGGTAGGGGACAAGGAGAACTGTTAATTGCCCACGAGTATTGCAAAGACATAAAAAATTAATTATTTTTACATAACTTAAGCCATTTAAAAATTGGGTGTCTAGACTCCTTTTCCATATACACAGAGCCGTTTTAGCCAACTATTTAATGATGGAATCAACTGTCCAATGAAGGCAAACCTAAAGGACAAATTAAAACGTATCCTAAAAGAAAGTGAGATGGTTCTACTCTGCAGCATAAGAGTCCATCCTGAGGTATTTCCTGTTTTCCTTTCTTCCTGAAAATATTTCAGAAGAATTTAGTAAAGAGTTTTGAAGTCACAGGTATAGAAATAAGGAAACTGATATATGCAGGTCTCATCTGTGATACAATGGTTTGGGTGTTTTGACAATACATACCTGGCAACCTGAAATACAACTAGTGAGAAAGCAACAGCTCCTATTTTGCAAAGGTCTTCAAGTGTGTGGAGAATACTACACTGATCTTGAAGGAAGACAGTAAAATCTAGAGGACAACTAATAAAAGTCTACCATTCACTCAGCATGAGAAATTATAGTTATCGGTGTTAGCAGAAGCTGCACACACACATTTACAAGTGAGCACAGTCTGGAACATCTACAAACGAATATTAGGGCTGAAAACACTATTCCAAAGAAAGACACAAGCTATTAACTCAAATCCTGATGCAGCTGACAACCACTGAATTTGCAGTTGTTGAAATGCTATGTTCAATGTGAGAGAGGGGAGAGATGCACGATGTGAAACTACATTTGTGACCAAAGCAAATCCTCTGACTGCTTACCAGTGGTGTAAAGCAGCGTGCAGGGCTGCTCCGACTTCCCTCTGCGTGGAGTAATATCACATGACAGAACCTCTACTGCACGGAGTGGCAAGCTGGGGAAAATAGATAAGGAAAGCATTGGTATTGAAATACACAAAGAACAGCAGATACTCTTTATTGTGTAATGCATTAAATTATAACGGATGGTGTAAGTAATTCGTAAGCGCCACTCAAGTATTAAAAAAAAAAAAAGCACTCAAAGGAAAAAGTTTGCAGAATTCATGAAACCTTTCTTCCCCCAGTTTCTGAATCCCCCCTTTTGAGATATCCTCAGGGTACAGACGGGAACATGTAGATTTTTAAGTTGGAGTATGTTCATTTTACAAGCCCAATAAATCACACAGCATGCTACAAAATTCAAACATCAAAATGGCAGAAAACAAAGACGAGATTCAAACTGACACTGAAGACGTAGCCCAATTCTTTTTTTTCCAGTTCACCAAAGAAGAGCTCCCTTTGCTTCACAGCAAGTGGAATGGTGCCTGGAATCGTGCTTTTGCATCTGCTTTCTCATGTTGAGTGATGCACCAAACTCTGCGCATCACCCAGCACCACAGATGCCTTAGGAAAACAGGATGCATGGGACTTCTTGAGAATTATATGCCAAATAGACTTCATTAAACACCTCTAGCCAGAGATTAGTAACACCCGTTACAAATAGATATCCTTCCCTGTTCCTACACTGGGTAGCAGGTGTCCATACCCAATTTCCTCAGAAAACGAAGAAACTCTGCAATAATTTGATCACGTACTGAATTGCCAAATTGCCCAAAAGAAACACACTTCTTATTCCTAATGAATTGCACACATTAAGGTGTCCAAATCATTATCATGCCCAGTACATTATTCACCTTTTTCATTCACTTTTGAAGTTGGAGATACATACATCATGGAAGGATCGTTTTGTACTCAGATGCTGGCACATCCCTTCGGTAAGGACCTAATAGATATTTTCAGCTTGCAAATAACCACCTCTAAAATTTAAATTCAAAAGATTTACTATGCTGTAGGAAAAGATAAAGAAATCTCATCTTGCCTGCTCTTGCGAGTCCTAGTGAACAACCCTACTAAAAGTCCAGCTCCTGTACCTCTTCCTCCTTTGCCTGAGGGATGTGCTTTTGTTAACAACCATTCCTTAGCATCTTCTCTTCAGTAAGCTCCTGAAGCCTGAGCACTTACACCTGACAACTTAGCAGACAGGTCTTAAAGGATCAGAAGATCAGGAGCAGGACCCGTGAAACCTCCGCAAATGTTTGTGTTTATTCCTCATATGGGTGCTCAGCAGAGACATCCATGTTTTGAGCTAGGGGTTTCAAAAGACATGGTCAATAGGGGCTGGCACTCAGTCTGCTCAGGCAAAGGGCTGTTAGCTATGACACGGGCTCCTAAGTAGGAGCTGGTTTCCAAAAGCTTTCAGCCCCTGTAAACAGCTTTTTGTTAGCAGCTCCAGATGAGCAATCAGAACCCGTGCACCAGTTGTGTTCACAGCAGCAGCTTCTGTCAAAATCCCTGGCTTGGTGTGACTGCACCACAGCTGACAGGTGGAAGGTCCCCTACATCTCAAAAACACCTGACATCTCAGCTGTTTGAAAACTTGGATGTTTAAAGATTAAATTCATACTGAAAGAGGAGCCAATTATCCCATATATCATGATGGGAACAGTAAATAACACACCAGGATGTGAGCTGAAGCAGATAACTGGTGGCCAGTCAGGTATCTACCTTGGTGGCCCACAGGTCTGGGCTGGGTGGGATGTGAAAGTCTGGCACAGGGTGGGCAGCTGGAGAGCCCGAACCTGGAGAGGGTGGGATCTCAGAGGGTCACATCAGCTCTCCTGAAGTACGTGCTGGGTAGTCCTTATGACACTGAGGTTTTTAGCTCAACTGAAAGCAGCGAAGCTGACCCAAAAAAGCCTCTGAGTTCCCAGTGCTGCTCCCCACACTCTTTGTGTCAAGCTCAGAGTTACCAGGTGTGTAAGTGATGGGAGCCCACAGGCAGTTTTTGCTTGCTTGGCCAGCATCTGACTTTAGCTTTCATTGACCTTGACAGCAATACACAGAAACTATTTTCACTTGGATGAACTATTCTTGAATAATTTCACCAAATATTTTACGATCCAAGACACTTACTTTGAAATACTAACCTTTACCTGTCCTCCTTTTATCTTCACAAACCAGTAAGAGGAATCCTGCCAAGGCAGTAACCTGTTTGGCTCATGATGAGTTCCTCTATAGGCTCCTTATAATATTTCAGCACACCACAGGCCTCTCACTAATCATTGAGGTGAACGTGCTTGACTGGCTGCCTGGAGTGAGCTTTAGGAGGACTCGAACCCTCCAGAGGACAAATTTATAAAAAGAACACGGGCACCTATGGCCAAATCACTTCAGCGTGAGGGAGAAACATCTTACGTTGTTGTAGTCGGTTTCTTTTGAAGTTGTAACCTCTCCAAAGTAAAAAACTAAAAGCCATATCTTTCATGTTTTTTGCATTTTTCCCCATATCATTCTGCCTAGTAACTGCCTTGATGTCTCCTTTAACTGTCTTGGACGCATTTGATTTCCATGCGCTGCTTTTTTCAGAACTTCATTTTGATCAGATATTTCTCCCTTGTCCAACATACTTTCTTTCTCACTCCCATCTGCTACTGAATTTCTTCTCAGATTCTGTGTAAGGTCTGGACGCTCTGCTGGACAACCATGCCAACAAACATCCCCACCTGGAGCTTGGATTCCCATTTTAACTCCCTCTTGAAAAAAATGCTCAATGCCACAGCATTTACCTATTTTTCATGGCAAGGTTATGAACACATCTCTGCCAAAACAATTACCAATCCCTAAAACATAGCCTCATTTTTCTATTGCTCTCCAGTTGCATGAGTTTGGGTGCTTTCTTGCCCACCAAGCAGGACCTGCTGGCAAGAAACAGGCAACCACAGAGAGTGAATGCTACATAAACTGCACTCAGCCCATGATGCAACTGTCCAACCTAAATAAACTGCACAGCTCACATTTTCAATGAGGAATAACAAACCTCCAAGTATGGACTTTGGAATAAGCTATAGAAAAGTAGGAAAATTAAGCAAGAAACTTGTTCTGCCCATAGTCATCAGAACATTATTGCTGCTGCTTTTGATGTCAGTAGGACCATTCACAGCTTTTCACTGTGCCACACACCCTAATTACAAAAAAAAAAAAAAAGAGTATGAAGAATGCCTGAAATACAATCTCTTTGAAACTCCCAAAAGGCAGTTTTTAAAACAATAGGAAAAAAAAATCCTCCAGTGGTCCTCAGTCACCTATGAAGATGAAGACTATCCAGAACTATATAGCAAAGCAACAAAAAAGCATCAAATTGGATCAAATTTGCTGTTATATCATCAGCTACTGTCTTAATCCATCCCCTAAATGTCCAGTCACAGGAGCACACATTCCTATCACCGCTTTGCACTGTTACGCTCTGGCATTAACTATTTGAATTAGGATAAACTGTTTTATTTTTAATTTCCACCTTCCCCAGCCCCCAAACGAGAAAGCTTGACAGCGAATAGAACAAGGACCTTTGGTCTCATTTTCCTTCATCCACCAGCCTCTTTAGTTCTGCGTTTGGTGTACAGGCAACAAGGCCAAGCTCCCAAAAGAACAAATGTTGTCCTTGACTCATAGTTTATTTAGTGCGGCAGGAGCCAAAATCGGGCTCCAAATGTTTTATTTAGAGTTCTCCCCTCTGCTTTAAGTCCAAGCTACAATAAATTTATCGTGAGTATTCATAGTCCCTGCTGCAAACATGCTGGGCTGGAAAGATGTGGTGGTTACACCACTGGGCTTCACACACGTGCTGGTGAGTGCAATTCATGCTGGATAACAGAAAGCACCGTTAAGTAAATATGCCATAGCCCAGCGACTGGGAGATGCAATTAGGTGACTGCTTTGAACATAAAATATTCTCCATTTTGGTTGCGCAGCTTGCCATACAGTTTCCTTGAGAAAACAAGACGCTAGAAGAAAGCCTTAAAGCTTTTTACACTTTTGTGGATGCCCAAACTTGCATTATTTTGCCCAGGCTGAGCTGTTGTTCACAGCCCTTTCTGGTAGGTGTTCTTACCCACCAGGCCCTCTCACCACTTAAACACCTAAGAAAGCCCCTTCCCGCAGAAAATGGCATACTACACAAGCAGGCAGTCCTATTAGGAGGATTTTCACCAGAAACGACTGCCTTGTTTGGTTTTATTGCTCACATCGAGTCACATAACAAACTTTCTAGTCAGATTTCAAACGAAACGCAATTCAAGGCTGCCGGAGACAAGAGCTTTCATTCTTTCTGTTCAAAAGACAGAACTGACTTACCAGCAACCAGACAGCAATCCTTATACATGCAAGCACTTGTTCATAAGCTCTCCCATTAAGAGTCTGGTCCCATTAAGACTAATCACACAAGCCTCTGCCATACGAATGAAGTAAAAGATCAAAACTCAATTCTGTACCTGCGTACAGTTGATGTCAAATATCTTAACACTTCCACTTTGGGTCCAGGATTTTGTTTAAAGTAACTTTCACTCAATTGAGAGAAATGGCTGAAATCCAGCATATGAATGTTTCTTCACACAAAGCCACTGAATATTTCAGGCTTCCAAGGGAGAGATTTGACAAAAGCTGGAGCCGAATTTTGGAAATTGTGTGGAAATCCCCCTTGGTACAAGCACTCACACGGTACTTTCACCTTTTATTAGCCTACAGTAGCAATAAGTAAATTCATAAACAATAATTTCTCAGGCCACCATAAAACTGATGACTGAAACTGAGTAAGACCCACACAAGTAACCAGGCTCCTGCACTGCTTTTACACGGATTTGCCAGCCAGCTTTCAATACTCGCAAGGCCCACAACAAACCTCACTCTCAGAAACACCTCTAATTTCCTTTTTGCTCTATTTAATTTGACGGAAGTTAAGAGAGATTTAAACATTATTTTTGGCTACAGACATTGTAATGTATTAAAAAATGAGCAGTAACAAGAATAAACTTTAGAAAGGTATTATCATTAAGAGAGTGCCTAAGGCCCTCATCACCAGTAGACTCTACCTGTGCAAATCTTAACTGACATCTGTCCACTTAACAAGGCTTTTGAACAAAACTGTTCTTATTCCCGAGCAACAGTTACTGAGACACAGCTTCTGGGTTCTAATTTCACACCCTACCTTAATAAGAAATTAAAGCACAAACAACACTTGGCTGTGCTGGGGCTGTGCAGGGCCTGCACTCTCTGGGCCTGCAAACAAGAAGGGCTCTGGGTCAGGCCCACCAGTATTTGCAGACAGCCGATTTAAGCTCTGCAAAGGACTTGTGGGTAGAACTGCCAAGCTCTGCTGGAGAACGATCCCTCCAGGCCGGCCTCTTGCCCTGCGGCTCAGGGCTTGCAGGTGCTGGTGGGGGCAGCGGGCTGCTCCCCTCACCGCCGGCCGCCATTTGCTCCCCTCTGAGGTGCGTGTGCCACTGAGGGGACACCTCCAGCCCCACAGCAGGAGGCCTCCTCTGGAGCCCCTCAGGAAACCACACGAGGAAGACCGTGTGGAAGAAGAGAGATGCAAAGTCCTCACCAGAGCCTCTCTCAGTCTCCATCCATGTGCGAAAAAGCAAGTGACAACAGCACATCCCAGAGACGCCGTGCATTCATCGCAGCATCGGTGGGCTGCAGTCCGGCTATGGCCGAGGGCTTCTGAAAATGCTCCTCTGCAGCCCAGCTGTGCCTATTCATCATCTTCTGCTTCATGGGTATTTTAATCCAGCGGGTGGGGGGGACCTAGACTTTCGTGAGTACTAGGAATGTTATGTAAAGAGAAATCTCACTGTTTCCACTGTGAAATTTTGCCTCGGGCAACTTATGAATGTTCCAGGGAAGATATTCACCATTTTCAGTAAAACAGCTGACAGATCCATCTGCTGCTCTTGGTGATATTGGGTGCAATTTTCAAGTGTCTCAGTAACATACGCTCCTAAAGTCCCAGTGAAAAGCCAAGCTTCCCCCTCATGACAGTTGTGAAGGAGGGGGACACAATAAACTTTTGTTCTAATTTCTAAATTTTAAGGATACATGAAGTTTGAAATACCTCAGTGCCAATGAGCATGAGTGTGGAGGAACTGGTTTTACACAATTACAATGAGTTTTGCAAGAAATACAGATGCTCAAGAGGGAACATTTAGTGTAATCTGTTTAGTTCAAAAAACTTAGAAAATATTTTATCAGAAAAATACCTGTCCTGCAGTTATAATACGGAAACTTCTTCATTTTATACTTTTTTCAACAACAAAAACGTAGATGCAGGTCCACTGCAATATGCTATGAAAGGCACAATGGTAACATTTTCAGGTAATTATTTTTAATGAACAAGTACAAATGCTCCTTCTTGATATTACAAAATGAAACATTTCAATTTGAAACTTATTTTCTATTTATTAAAATCATGTTTGAAGATCATGTGTTTAATTTGGGTTTGAATTACATAGATTAGCTGAATCCAAATTGAATTTCTTCTTTAGATTTTTATTAGCCAAAGAACCATTTTTTTTTTGTTGTTTTGAAACACTTTTCAGAATGACTCTGAAGTAAAAAGGAGACGTACTTGCAGGTCTCACCGCAAATTTATGGGCCAGGGGAGTTTTGAGTCTGCCCTGCCATGAATATATCAAACAGAAGGACTCAAAGCCTGCTCTATGGAAAAGCTCACTGTAAATTTACTTGCATCGTAGCTGCAAAGGCATCTGCAATATAATCATAGACACAATTATGCACATAGGGTTAAAGCTGCCAACATCCTCAGTTACTAGATGTCCTGCAGATGAGGCATGAGGGACACAATTTACATTTAATCCTTATAGGAACACATCACCATGTCTGTAGGGAAACTCCAAAGCTGGCATACTTTTTATATGCTCTGTGCCAGGCTAATGAAACAAATATTGATGCATTTTGTTTCATCTTGGACACCACTATTTTGGTCCTTTTGGCCTATAACAGAAACCATGGAGTAAGAAACTGCCACATCTGATGGTCTCTTCACCTCATGTTTTTCAGCCTTACTGGAACAGGAAGAAACAAAGGAAAAAATAGCCCATCAGAACTCATCTCTGGCAGCAGACAGTCTCTCCTGAACTGCTACAGCGGCTTTCATCTCTCTACGAACACTGTGCCACTGCTGGGGGAAGAGATGGTGTTAGAGAACAGAAAAAAAATAAAATTACACACACAACTGTGCTCAACGGTGCCAAATCTGACTCTCCCATTGCTGGTTAAAGAGGCAAAGTTTCTCAGGCTTCCCTGTAAGGTCACAGCTGGTACTTCTATGAATTTTCTTATTACATGGGAACGAGGCAGAGGTTCATAGAGAGAGACAGATGGCGAGGAGCAATGTTACTTATCCTAATGTGCATGTGAGACAAAGAGCTTTTTGGCATACCTCTCAAGCTGAGTCTTAGGGCAGCCGATCCACGCCAAACGTTTTCCTCCCTCCAGTTTTTATTCCTCCCCTCAGCCAGTCTGATCCCACTTGCCTTCAGCGTTTACGTGAATCACACTAGATGTTTTCCTGAGATTTAGGCTCTGATGAGCAAGGCCAGCAAAAACTAGAGCAACAAACAAACAAGCCGACCCCAGCCAAGCTTGCCCACCTCTGCACATTTGCATCCACGTAGGGCACCCCTCCGCCTACCGAACTGCCGCAAGGAGGAAAGTGAGCGTGGTGGCAAGTGGGAACGGGCAGCCCCAGGGAGAAAGATTTGGGATTCAGGTTGTAGACGTACTTATTAATCACATTGAAAATACAAATTGTGGCTGGGATTTTCAGGTGGGAAGGGTAAGGGATCTTCGTGTTGGAGGGAGTGGGGATAGTAATTATGGCTCAAGCCAGGACTTCAACTGTGGGAACAGGGAACAGGCAAGAGAAGGCAAAAATGTAGTTTGCATATTGGCTGGAGTATAGCTTAAAATATGAGGGAAGGGCAGACTTTGATCTCTGTGGTACAAGGCTATCAATGGGAGAACCTCACTCATTCTAGCTGAATTTTTCTTGGTCTTCAGCAGCAACGGAGAATAGAATCTGTGCCTGAGCCCAACCTCCTTATCCTGCTGCAGAGTCAAAATTCAGATAGCCCTTCCACTGCCATCATTGTGGAAATGCATCTGGACTTAACACTAAAATCATGTGAGCACGATCTCCTTCCAGGAAAGCTCTCTCGGAACCAGAGGCCATACTTTCAGAAAACAAGACAATATGTGGCTCCATCACACGGCAGTGGCTCATTCAGACCACCTGACAGGGAGTCAAGCTCTTTGTTCAGGCAGATAGCTATTTGTAACCAGGCTGGCTGTGGGGAAAGCCGTGCTACCTCCCAGAAACGTGATAACCAAACCTGGAAAGAGAGCTTGTCAAGCTGGTGCTGAAATGGTGCAAGGAGGAGGAGCTGGGCAGGGAACTGGCAAGTCAAAGTGAGATGAAGGGAATTGCTCTTCCAGGGTGCTTTCAGCCTGTGGTTCTGTAGGCAGGAGGGCAAATGGAAAGGCAGATCATGATTTGCAGCTTACATAGGAGTTTGAACTGTTCCTAATTAGGACTCTACAGTCAAAGGAGAGAAGACAAAAGGAGAGCACAGCTCTCCTTTCTTTTTTTCTTTCTTTCTTCTTCTCCCTCTTATTTTTTTTTTAAAACCATCACCTTAAAACAGTTCCACTTTAATGCCTCACTGGAGCAGACAATATCACATTCATTTTAATACCAATTAAATTTAACCAGGTTTTACTTAGATGTAGCTACAGAACTTTCTTCCAAACAAATCAAACAAGACTTAATACATTAGAAACGTGACAAATTACAGCACAGGAACTTAAAAGCTTACACCAAAAAAAGGCTCATGATCTACCCTGTACGAGCTCTATTAATGCATGCAAATTGTCTATACACTGAGAAACCAGCGTACACTTTTGACCATTATAAATATTTGTAGTCTCAGCTATCTGGCCTTTTAGCTTCTGGTAAACCATTCTGCCTGCAGCCTGTGTAACACAGACCTGGCAATCCCACGCGTCCTTCCTGCACAAAATAGCATCACCCATGCTCAGCTATGGGGAGATGACTTGCTGCCATGGGAAACCAGGGAAGGGGATCCTTCCTGGAGCAAGGCTTATGCAAACTCCTCGACACTGAGGCGTTACTACAAACCTAGAGAGTGGTCTGGTAATAATTTTAGATTAATAAATACCATTTCACTTGGAGATAGGTACACAGCAACCCCTCAGGCACAGACGTTCCTGTGACTTACAATTAAAAGGAGAAAAGGCAACACTTGTGCATGCATCCAGATATGTTTAAAACAATTACTGAAAATGTTTGACAAACTTCTGTGTTTACTATTTACTTGTGATTTTGTTAACAACCAGTAAGAAGGTGGAAAATAACATTTCTTTTGGTATCAGGTTGGTTTCCTTTGTGTTTGTAAGCAACTCCCACTGCCTCCACTACAAAAGACAACAAAGCTTCTTCTGGATGCCCCACAACACTGCACTGCTGGCTTCCAGCTCCCACTGCAACATGTGGGAGTTTCCCTATTCATTTCAGTGGGAAGTCTGAGCAATCAGCACCTCAGAAAACTAATTAACTTCCATGAGTCACCTCAGCTTCGGCCTACGTTGACTTGTCCAACATCAGGAGCACAAGTTTATTGGCACTGACTGCAAGATTCAAAGAGCCTCTTCTACCTCTTGATATAATTTCAACTAAGACCTGCTGTAGCCAAGTGCTTCAGGATTGGAGAGCCTCTGAAGTTTATGGGGCTGCTAACAGGTTTACAGCTAGACTCTTTCTTCAGCAGCTTGCTGGAACAGGTCCCAGGTTCCGCTGCAGCAAACCAGGGTTCATGGTAGCACACCATCCCTGCAAAGCCACAAAACCCAAGCACAGCTGTAAGGGTTTTTGTCTTTGAGGGTCTTTGGCCGAGAAAGATAAATGCAACAATCCAGCCTATTTTATGCACAAGTCATCCTGACATAACTGCTTTCTGGGGTAGGATCAGAGGATTCAGACTTTCCAGGTAGATTCATGTTTATATACCCAATTCAGAGAACATTTTTATCTGATAACTTTAAGAAAGGCTGAATTTGAAGGCTAAATATTTATAATACTCCAAAACACCTCACGTTTCTGCCAGGAATCAATTTCCTAAACTGCACTGAACACAGACACTGTATTTCTAGTACACGCTTTCAGACTCTCACCTGGATTTTTCCACCTCATCTACCATGGCAAATAGTTGCGATGACACCAGCAACAAAAGTCTACTAATCTACTTCATACTAAATAACTGTAAGAAAAAAAAAAAACCCACAGCGAGCTGAATTGGCATTCATTATTCTAGTTGTTTCATATCTTTAAATGATTCTGGTAAATCGATAAAGCTCTGCAAAGTGGCTGTTGTCTGCTGATTTCTAACTCTAGTCAGTGGCATCCACTCTTTAGTGCACCACACACTTGCTGTGTAGCCATTAGATGAAAGCACTATCACCTGTCAAACAAACTGCTAGAACTGTGATAAATTAATGATCAAATAGTACAGTCTGATGTACAGTAGCAGTGCCGAGGCTAGTTACAACCAGGCCTCATGCTTTAAAAATGTAGCTGACATTAAAAAAAAATCAGCCATTAAAGAAAAATGTCACACAGCTTTTCAAAAAAATATCTATTTAAAAAATGACCACATACTGATATTCCAGGATTTGTTTTTTTCTTTAAAAAAAAAAAAAAAAAAGTAGTGAATGTGCTGTAAAACCTTTCTGCGTCCTATAGATTTTCAAGGCAAGCAACAACGCGCAGCTAAGCAGAGAGGATGTTTGTGTTTTTTTGGTAAGTAGTGCTGTGTACAAATGTGTACCTCAGAGGAATCCTCTGGTGTGTCACGGACAGAACTCTTGTTTGCAAGGGAAATGTCCTGAGTTCTTTTTTCCCCCCGTAATGCTTTTGATTTTTGACATCATGGGTAAAATATTTCAAGGGAGCTCCATATCACTTCTAAATATAAACAATACAAAATAAGCCTTTGCTTTTGAAGCACTTGACATCCTTTGAGCTTTGAATTTCGACTCCTAATAACTCTTGATGCTCACTGCATTAATGTATAAAGTCCTTTTTGTGAGCTAGAAATGGTTCCTCATGTCCCTCCTGCCATTGGCTTTATGAGCTTAATTTATTCTTTTTAATATAAAATCTCATTACCTGAACATGACACCACCACTTCCATTTTATCTTTGATATAAGAACAGAGAGAAACCAAAATCAAACCCTTAAATAAAGTCTGTAATCATCCCTCACTTTTTCTTGCTTTTCAAATTTCTAAACAAAATTAAGTAAAAATACCTTCCAGGGCACACTAAGAAATGTAAAGAGTGAGAGGAAAAAAAAGAAAATTACTTTATAGTGAACTAACAAGGGACATAATTACTTACACAAGCAGCATATCTTCTTCTTGATGATATTCCTTCATGTTTATTTTGCTATATTTGTGAAAGCTGAGGAGTGCCTAGGAAGAATGGATATGCTGGAAAGCTCGATCTGTTGAAGTAAGTCCTGAACAAAGAGTCGCTTAACCTTTGGCAAAGCATTTTTTTTTTTTTTGCTAAACTTTATTTTCCCAACAGGCATTTAATAGACTTAAAAATACGTATCAGTGGATTTTTTTCTTTAATAAATCAAAATAATCAGGAATAAGCAAGCTCTGAGATAACTCAAAGAGACTGAGGATTGAGTAAGGACTTCTCAAGTCCCGATTTTAACAGAAAATTGGAATGATCACTGGATTAGCACATGAAAGCATCAGTTCCATGCACTAATGGCAGTTCCTTTATGTTGTTGTTGTTAGAGATGTGACTTAAGCATTGACTTAAATTATAAATTTGGCAGGGATCAAACTCCATGATCTAATTATGTCTTATGGCTTTCACTGAATCCTTTGAGGTGGAGCTGGTTGTAAAGAGAAGGACTTTTCACAAGGAACTTGTTTTTCACCACAACCCACATCCCAGATCCTACAGGATCTGATCAGGAAGTAGATCCCTACTTCCTGCCCACTCACGTGGAAGCCTCCAGCCAACAAATAAAGGTTTACATCCCCTAGAAAACTCTGTTTTAACTGTGAAGTGTCAACTACTCCCTCAGAGAGCCTAAGACTTGTAAATATTTTAACTCCTGTGCTGTGCTTTTTCCTCTGATACCAACAATAATCAGGATCATGTTCATCTGAGGCTGCCATGCTGCATCTATTGTTGGAGCATCAGATAGAATGACTGAGAAAACCATGTTATTTGGTTCATGTTGCTGAAGCTTAATTTCGGGTTAATCCTATTCCCTACTCAAGCCTAACTCAATGTGGTGGGATTAAAGTATTTTAAAACAAAAATGACTTCAAACATTTTGTGTATCAGCACTAGGAACCTGGATTTTGCTCTCTCACCAGTGGAAGAATAGATGAATCCCACTGAAAATAAAAGGCGTGCAAATGGATGAGAGAGAATTAGGCTCCAAGAACTCTCCATCCAATTGCATTGGGAAAAGAAGGAAGCTTGTTAAGGGGGCTGAGAAATTGATATGCTGTTGAATATAGATCGGATACATTGATTCTGATGTACAGACATACACTACAATAATTATATGAAAGGCTACAACACTTGGGAATTAAACCATCTTAGATCACTTGAGCTCATTTTGTCATTTATCCTTTGTTTACTTTTACAGTATTACTAAGTAGTCTTACATTTAATTAAGCGCACTCATAACGTTCCTTCAATTAGATAAATAATGCAGCTGCTTCCTCCATCACATGAGGAGGGAGAAAACAAGATAATGTAATATTTATTCTGCTTTTCTTAGTCGGACACTTTACACACAGCTGGAAGGTCTATCAGTAGTATTTTCAATCTATACAGACACTGAAAGCAGCAAATGTTAACTACTTAACAGTGATCATCTGTTTGTGTTAAAAATTTTGGCAGAACAGGTAAGGGCAGATTGAAAGCGGCTTTAGAAAAATGTTTCATTAACAGACTCTACAGTGATGAAATCCTTCAAGATAAATATCACAGATAGTAAAAGCTGGTTTAAAGCCCTGATTTGAAACTCTTACAGGAGGTTGATGGTTTTTTAAATAAGTAGCAATTAGTCTGAAATAATCCATTTATCTCCTCTGCAAGTGACTGAAATAAAGAGAAATTAGATAAAACTACATGCAGAGAAACAACTAAGTGATAACAGGAATGCAATCAGATAGTACTGAACAAAAATTACAAAGGCAGGGCAATAACATATAGTTCATTTGCTTATTGGAGGCTTTGATTCATTCCCTGTGGTAATTGTAAAATTTAATAATATCTGTATACTTACAGTGTTCTGAAAAAAGCACTACCATTACACATTGTTATCCCTGTAGGTTGGATGACAAATGCCTGGGGCAATACTACCATCAAAGCATGTGACATACCCAACATGGATCTTCTAATCTTCATAGGGACGACAACTGTCACTTTTAAAGTGCATGGCAAATGAAGAGGGCATAAGAAAGGAAACTTCTAATTTTTTTTTTCTTTTTTTTCGGATGTCAGTGGTACGAACTCTTTAAGTCTATACCATACTTTAAAATTGCAGTAGCAAAACCCAGGTAATTCACTTGAACAGCTGTATAGATTTCTTAATGCTTAAAAAGTGCTGTCCAGGCTGGGAATAACCATCTGTTCCTTCGAGAACTCATACTCTCTTAGCTAATATATACAGCTAATACACTCTATAGCTTATATGGGAAAAATAGATCAATGACTGCCAAACGAAGGTATGCACCATTCCAGCAAACAGCTCTGTTTAAAACTTTGTGAGGTTTGTTGTGTGTATGTTTTTTTTTTTTTTTTTTTTTCCCCTTGATGGTAACTAATATATTTTAGGGCTCTGCAAATTAAATGAAGAAGCAGCAGTCTGTTGATTTCCATTAGCATTTTTTTTGCTCATGTAATTTTAAGCACTAGCCCTTGTCTGGTTCTCTTAGCTTCCCTGTGCTACAGAACGTGGCACAGACGGTGCGAATCACCCACCCCAGTAGTTTGAATAGGAATGTCACTTTAATGTTCAACACAGAGTTTTCTTCTTAACAGTTTTTCTCATTATAGCAAGACTCAGTACTGTGAGACACCTTTTGTTATGTATATATGAACAAAAGCAGTCAGAACAAATTTAGTACACTGGGCAAGGGAACTGCAAGTTGACAACAGTTAATAGACAAGATACCCAGTACTGGATTTAATCTGCTCTTAAATTTTGTCTTCTTGGGACTACGTAATACATCGGTCAGACAGATTAGTGTCATATGCTTTCAGACAAAAAAGCTAATGCAATCTAGATAAAACAACAACAACAAAATAGAAAAACAAACAAAACAAAGCAAACCAAACAGAAGCAACATCCAAACCACAACAACCAAAAAAAAAAAAACCATAAACCCCCTGAACCATGATTTCAAGAAATCTTTATTCTAAAAGCTCCTAAAATAACTAGATGGCAGTTTCCCATGGCAGCTATCATTGTGTAAATACAGATCTCACACGGAGTCCGAGAGCCATTTTTTCTGTGACTGGTGCAGTGAAAGTGTAGTCCAGGAAAAAGACTAATGAAATTAGAGCAGTTAATGACACCTGAAAGCACAGGCGGTTCTACTTCCATGAAGTGGCACTAGAATCAGCAATCAAATCTACATCCAGCAGCCTTTCCCTGTATTGTGCCCTAAAAGTAGGGGGCTTTGTATACCCACTTAGATTCCTTCCACTGATTTCAGCAAAATGATGACTGGTCCAATGTGGTTCTGCACATAGCAGATGCAGTTAGCCATTAAATGTTTCTGTTTGAGCTGTGGTAAAAATAGTGATAAAAGAAACCACCTTTCATGGGAACTTCCGTCTGTTGCCTAAAATTCTGTTTCTTAAAAATAATAAGAATAATTAAAAAAAAAAAAATCCAGCATGGCAGAGAGAGACATTTTCAGTTTGGATCAGGTACAAAATTCCCAAGGAGTATGGTTGTGTTTTTTTTTTAAATGTAGTATAGCACTGAGAGATGGGACAAACTTAGACCTGTCATCAGATGCTGGACTCACAGAGTTCAGAAACTCACAAGGACTTTCACTGCTTCTGGTCATCACAGCTTGCACAATGGGCTCCCATTGCTAAGCAGAGTCTCTGGGTTCTGCTGTCATAAAAAAAAATAAATAGTAACAAAAAACAAATATATTGAACTTTTCAAATATATACCTGGAATTTAATGCTGTCTGCATTTCATTAGTTTCAACCCGGATTGGCTTCACTTGAATAAAGTGCGCAGATATGACCATTTCAGAATGATATGCCTGAAGAATACAGGAAAACTATCAAAAAAAACCCTCCCCCAAATCCTTGCACGTAAAGCTCAAGTTTTTTAGCTGATTTATCATTTCCAAACAGCTTAGTATGAAGATGCCTACTGCGTCTGATGCGGAGGTCGGAGACATTGCTATCTGGGACCAAGAAAGCACAGCAGGAATATCCTTAAACCCAGGAACTCTGAGCAAGGTCAGGTTTGACCACCAGCCAGCTGTCACCCACCAGCACCCACCAACCTGGGAAGGTTCAAATGCCCAGAGCCAGGGCTTTTCCAATCAGCTGAAGCCAGTATTTCTAGGTAAAGCTGCAGTACACGGACTGATAGATGCTGTGCTGAGTGTCAGCAGCCAGTGCTTTTCGCTGCTCAAGGGTCAGGGTATTCACACCCTGAAAACGTCCAGGAGGGCAGCACAGGTATAAGTGACTGCTGGCAGGGAGAAAGCACAGAGAATAAATAGAAAGAAGGCACACTGATATACTGCCTGACCTACAAGTTATGCATGGAAGAATACACACACCTATCTGATATATACGTGTATATATATATATGTTCATTAATGAGAACCCAGTATACAGAGACATGATGCCAAAATGCTTTAGGTTTAACTGACCCAACTCCACAGATCCCTCTGCCAGGCACTGCAATAATCTCAAACAGACTCCAAGGACACCTGGCCTTAGGTCTGTTTAGCTGCCTGAATTAAGCTTTGCATGCCTGAGCTTATGCTAAGACACACGGTCCTGCCTCTTATTAGACCTTTGGTCTTGCCACTTGCCCAATTTTTGTTTCAAATCTTACAGAACTGAATGTCTTAATTTATCCTCCTACTCCTTATATGTTTAAGGCTAGAGAAGAAGCTCAGTTTTCGTGTAGGCTTCTAGCATTATGCTTACGCAATAGCCTAAAAAATGGCCAAATGTATCCCAAAGAATCAGAAAAGGCCAAAAAGTGGATTCAAACCATTTTCACCTTCATAAAACATAACTGAGAATGTTATGGAAAGCGGTCCAGAAAATAACACTTCTGGAAATATTGCTGTAAGGACCTGCGATTTGATTTGGTGCCAGAGTGAAATACCATTATGTTTCAAAATGAAAACTTCTCAGCCTGTTTTTCGGTTCTTGTATCAGTCAGCCCAGCCTCGATTCAAGAAATGTTTTGTCGGAGTGCTACAGGAGGAGTTTCCATGTTGAAGATGGATGCATGTTTTTATATACATGCTAAGTCTGTCTTCCCAGATCCTTGGTGCTAGGTCCCATATTATGATTTTTACACATTTGGGTTAGTTTAAGGTTCACTTGGGAGCATAATTGCCAAAAAGTAGATTCAAGTATCAACAATATATTTCTGCAAACAAATCTGGGATTTCAAGTCACTGCCCACGAGCTTTCTGCAGGGCCTTTTCCCTGGCCTGCAGTTTTGTGTTTTCTGTTCACCGTGAAGCTAAGGTATTAGGCAATTTAAATTAGAAACAAAACAACAAAAAGTGTTAAAAACCTATACTAGTGAACAACTTCAGCATCTGCCACCCTTCCTGCAGGATACTCATTGCACTGACAGAAATGCATAAAATACCTGATCTGGGAGTGAAATAAGGTAAATAGCCACAATTCTACATTACATAAAAACAGTCTTTCTTCTCTCTCTCTCTCTTTTTTTTTTTTTTTTTCAGATATCAAGCGGTTAAGACATTTTCTTATATTCCATCATCTTTTTTAAGAATCCTCAAGTGAACGCCACATCCCTACAACTGCACTGATCATTCTGTAGGCACCCGCATACTTCTCAGTCACTCACTGACACGTTTGGCAGAGCCACCTGCAGGTTTAGCCCCAAACTTTGACCAGCGTGAGATAAACACCATCAAAAATCATGGTGCAATATTTGAATTGCAGTGTGTAGGGCTCGGGAATGAACAGTAGCCTTTGAGAAGCACACCTGGCAAAGATCTCCCATTGGCTTGTGCAGTCTGGTGCTCTCTTGGCCACGAACATCCCCCGTGTCTGCACCTACTTTTGGTGTCCCCGCCTACCAGCTGGGGAGGACGCGGCACACACAGACAATGGCAACGCGCTGTTTGCTTCCTAAATCTCCCGCACGGCGTTCTGACCAGATGCAGAAAGGTAACTTGATCCCAATTAATGAAAGTGACTGGGTCAGCCTGTCACCTCCCATGCTCTTTATGTGCTGTTCAGACATCTATACGCTTATTAAAACCTCAGGCACTCTACATAAGCTCTGCCTTGAAACCAGTTGCCAGAGGCATCACTGCTCAGAACCTGTCTACAGGTTTCTTGGTTTCAGATCTGACATCACATAAACCTCTCTTATCCGCCTTGGCAGCGCAGATCAGATGAAAAGCGGCCCCATCCTCACAGAATAATGCTCACAAAAAGGATGGAGGCACACAATAATAAACATTTCACTGCCGTTGTTCTTCACAAACGTACCTCGCTGCTAACATGCTCCAAGGTTAGAAAATGCCCGCAACGCTTCACAAACCTCTCTTATTACTTTTAGCAGGTTTAGAGCAGGGAACTTTTTACCAGAAGCTTTTTTTTCCAACTAATTGTCTCTATGCTGTTTAAGGCAAAGCTGGAGCACAAGTGGTAACAACAAATAATTTCTGGAAAAAAAATAGCTCCTGAAGAGTTCTGGCTGTGCAGCTCGTTTGATGATTACTGCCTGAGTTCCCCTCATGGGTTTTGACCACGCATCAGTCACTTGGCATCGCTTTTGCTCCGTAACAGGATCGGTACCTACCATCATTCATTACGCAGTACGGACTGGCAGTCAAAACCCAAATCTAGAGGCCAAGAGGAGTGCAATGACTTTGACAGAAAGAAGAAAGTGCTTTGAGGTCGCTGCCTTCCTAATGCTAGCTCCATCCATTTGGACTCAGAGCTACTCGATATCCAGATACCTGCC
This sequence comes from Anas platyrhynchos, assembly GCF_047663525.1. Classification (NCBI taxonomy): domain Eukaryota; kingdom Metazoa; phylum Chordata; class Aves; order Anseriformes; family Anatidae; genus Anas; species Anas platyrhynchos. The sequence goes on along the minus strand of NC_092598.1, from coordinate 15,019,910 downwards.
TAGCAGCCCAAAACCTCCTCTTCCTCCACAGCAGCCCAGAGCCACTGCTTGGTGGCCCCTCGGTGGCACTTGCACCTCCAGCAACAGCTCAACAGCCCCACAGCTTCAGAAAGCAGCTTCCCAAAAATGCCCGCGTGGTAACCTGCTCCTGCTGCTCCCAGCGCGGGGCCCTAGAACAACGGCCAATCCATCTTCAAGAGATTAAGCTTTTCTTTTTTTTTTTTTTTTTTTTAATATGGCACACAGTGTAACATTCGGGATAGGCACATAAGAAGAACAAATGGTCTCTTAAAAAGGCTTTGAACTTTATTTCTTCTTCAAAGTTTGGCTCTTGGAGGAAGTGGTTTAATAACAGAACTTGCCAGCACAGGCAGGAAATAGTATTTCCTATGGACATCCTGGCACCGAAACGAGATTGCAGCAGGAAGAGTTTCTGATTTCCTTTAAAAAATGCAGTGGGCTGGGAAGAGCAAAGCGCTGCCTTGGAAAGGAGTTCACTCATTTGGGTTTGCAATTGCTGATTCAGAGAAAGAGTTCAGATCTGCTCTGAAATAAAAATCAAAGGTACAGGAGCCTTTACAAGCACCGAGTGATAGGGACGGCTGGAGCTCTCCAGCTTTAACAAGAACCCGTGTTCATTATTATCAGAATTTCCTCTTCTTTTGCAGGCTTATTCACAGACTGGCTAATGGCTTTCCATAAATACTAACAAGTGCTGCCTTAAGGCTTTGTTGTGCTGCACAACATTAAGCAACAACAATAGGGAACAGCTGCTCCCGAATAGCTGCATAGTTAATTACAGCATATACCTCCAGTATGTCTCCATGCCATACAGCGAGAGCTATTGCACATGTACCACTCGTACATCGATGGAAGACATTCAAGACGGCCCAACACATTCCAAGCAAAACAAATGGGAACCAGACTCAGATGCTCACCCTGCCCATGCTGCAGGAGACATGAAAAGCAAAACAAATTGATGTTACAGCAGTAACGGCATCATCGGGACAGAATAAGATTGCATGTATTTTTTTATTTGTGCGCCTATCTTTAAAGTAAGTATTAGACGGTCTAACATCTGGTTTGTCAAAGAAGTTTGTCAGGTATTTCACAGATGTGTAATACTTTTATTTTTACAATCTGGAATAATCACAATCTGGCATACAAAGAAATAGCTTTCATAATCACGTTCCTCACCCAAATACGTCCCAATCTCCAAGATATGCACATGAAACATTTAAATTAAGAAATAACTCTAGGATGATAAAACCTATACTTATAAGTGGTTTATATTACAATTTATAACAGGCACATTTGCTCAGATCTTGGCTTTCTTTAATAACTTTTCAATTCTTAAGCCCAGCTGGAAGCCTAAAAATAGGCAATAGAAAATTGGTATGTTTTGTTTAAGGTAATTGAAAGGATACCATGTTAATCTTACCACGGCCAGGTTAGAGCAGTTCTGCAAGTCTCCAGAAGAAGGAATTTACAGCATTTACAACGTACATGTTGGCAACAAATGCAGCCATTTAATGGGGGATTTGAAATGGCAAATTAATCTCGTCTCTTCTGTTCTCACGCTTGACCAAGATTGCCCACGTTTCTCTCGCATGCCCTCCCTGCTCCGCCTGTGCCCTGGCTCTGCCCCACTCCTGTTACTGTCCTGCCACCCGAGCACCTTGCAATACACTCGAACAGGAGGCACCCAAAGGCAAACACAATAGCTACAGGCAGCTGGAGGAGGAAAGAACACAGCTCCTCACACAACCCTAGGTCTATCGGGGATTTACTTCTAACCCAACCTTTGCAGGGGCTCACTGTGCAGCTAGGAAAGCCAGCTCACCTTTACGGGCCTCAGTTTCTATACACCTAGTCTGATGCTTGTGATAATGGTCTTCGTAAAGAGATGCGTTGTGACCTCTGTATAACAGCTAGTTGCCATAGGAATTTTATTTGTGTGTTTATCTGAACATACATTTGTTCTCCTCGATTCCAGGAGAATAAAGAAAAATAAAATAAAAAGATCATGGTCTGTTTAAATTCCTGATATAAAAGTAATCTAATTGCTCTTGAGTCATTCCACTGAAACCCGAACTGTGAATTAATTGCCTTGCCATCAGCCAGTGAAGCTAATTTCAAGCAGTCATTTGGTTTTCCGAAGGCTTTGTTACAATAAAAGCAAAGCACGAGTACTGACAGGTCGATGATGCAGACATCAGGTGAAACAAACGTCCTAGGTGTCACAGCAAGGCACGCACAAGGTCCAGCTCCCCCAGCACAAGGCTGCCATCGTGGCTGCGGTGCCGGTCCCAGCGCGTTAGCAGGGCTGGCAAGAGGCGAGGCGCTGCCGTGGAGCCTGCAGTGCTAGCTCGGGGTCGTGAACTTCTCCCTGACCTCGCTCTAATTCCAGACTTTGTGGTTTTTCAGGGATTTAAAATTCTAGTTTGAATGTGTATATATACATCTGTGTATACATATGCGTATGTCTATATAAACTCCACTATGCTAAAATTAGGTTCTCTGCAGCTGAAGTGACCAAGGGACAAAAGTAGCTCTCATTTTACTCTCTGCTAGAGGCCAAAAAACCATCGCCTTCCTGCTCAGCCTTACTAAAAGCAGCTTACTGTAAACACGACAGGGCAGAGGCACTCCTGTCTCAGGGTACGGCTGCAGCTGCTGGTGTGTACACGTTCCTTCTGGTCACCACAGTGCCCGATGTGGAGCTGGTGCTGCTGTCCCTGCGATGCTCTGCAGGTGCTGGGTAAGGTGAGCCAGCAGCACACAGCCCCCCACATCCCCAGCCATAGGGACTTAAGGAACAATGGGGACAAATCCCTCCCAGGTGGGATCTAGGTCCCTCTGAACTGGATTTCCCTTTGTTTGGGAAACCCAGATGGTCCCTTTCCTCGAGATGGGTGCTGCACCTGCTGGCACAGATGAGAGCCTCTGCTTACTACTTGCGCTCAGCTCCTAATTGCAAGTTTTTCTAGGGGGTAGCACTGATTTGTCCCCCCCCGTTCAGGATTAACAGGTGCTCAGATGTAGCGTTTATGAGCCCTGTTGCAGGCACATCGGTAGGAACAGACAGTAAATGAAGAACATATATATAGGCAGCTGAACCTCTCCTGTAATCAAGTCAGAAACGAGATTCCCCGGATAACTTAGTTGCATGCTACAGGCCTTTGTTTTCACTTTCTTATGAAGTAGCAACTGAAACTACAGCAGAGATCTCCCTGCCTTGGCTGACAGTCAAACAGAGCAAAAAGGGACAGGAATATCCACAGCCCCAGTCTGATGCAGAATGAGACAAGGTGTCTTCTCCCTGGTTCCCTGGGATAATGTAAGAAGCTGACAAATGACACATGAAATGGTGAATTCAAAAAGAAAGCTGGAGCAGTTAAAGACTGCTGTATTTTCCTAACCATCTTCCTGCAAGAACAGCCAGGAACCCCACAACATTTACTGTCGGATGCTAGCACAGGATGGCAAAGAGATGCAGAGAAGTTTCCTCACTGGCACTGCGGGGCTGCCCCTTTGACGACCAGCACTTTGCCACAGCTTTTAGACCGGCTTTGGGGATTGACCTTTCACCATTCATAAAACCTCAGCATCATAACCACGCAAGTCCTCTGAGCTTCCAAATATTTGTATGCAAGCAGGCCAGGATTTCTTACTTTGGCAACTTATTATTTGCTCGGGGTTGCAATTTAAAATACACTCCGTTGCTTTTATTAGGCTGAGGTCCTCTGGTTAGGAGGATGAATCACTCCATCGCTCTCCCAAAGACGGGCTGGGCCTGCTTTAAGCTCCCAGCACATACCTCTGCACGGCTCAAACGCTACAGAGCCACAATTAGCATGCGAGACTTGTTGCCCAAAGATACTGTGGAGACCAGGAGTATTAACGGGTTCAAAGCAGGATTAGACAGATCCGTGCAGGATAACGGTCCATCGGAGGACGATCCCTACCCACTATTACCTGAAACCCGCAGCAGAGGCTGGTGCTGCGCTGCCTCCTGGCCCGCGTCACAGCAGCTCCCTGCGGGTGACTGCTGGACATGGCCAAAAACAAGATGCTGCACAGCCTCGCAGCTCTTACAGAGAGCAGAAAACGGCCATAAAACTATGAACCAGAAAGTGAATACTGATAGGGATGATACTGATAGGGATGAAGGCAGAGAAGCAAAATAAACAACAAAACCTAAAGTAAACCTTTGTCAGAGCAGAACAAAAGCTGACCATAAAAGCATTCCACCTCTTTCCTACCTACCTTTTTTTTTTTTTTTTTTTCATTCTTCTGTCTCCCCCTTCTATTCCCCTTGGTCCTTGCCCCAAGGAGCCTTAGATCAGACCTAGTTTTTAGCTGGTGATAACAGCCTGGAAGGGGTTCACCTTTCAGGACAGCTGCCCCAAACCCTTGTCTCCAGCACAGCTCCTGAAGCTGACCCCACCAAATCAGCCACCTCCCCGGCCCACAGCCTGTTGCTGCTGTGTTTTCTGCCATTCAGATCTCATCCTGTGCTCCCAGCAAATGCTTTGTCTAATAGAAGGAGCCCGTTCCTGGTGCTTTTCTCATGGTACATTAGTTCTTTTAATATGGTTGTTTCTTTACCTGCTACCACAGGCATTTAAAAGTACTTTATTTTGTGAACACGTTTTCTTTAGTAGGTGGAAAACGTGCTTTTGAAGTATTTCTGGTTGGAAACATTTTCACAAGATAAAGAATACTTCAAGTGTGATTCTGTACCAACACAACGTTTTCAGTAAAAGCAGACAGACAACAAAGTGCCTCGCTGTTTGTTTGTGCCTTCATTACAGGCAACGTTTTCATGGAAAAAAGTCCTGCCCAGGTACTCAAATAAATATGCAAAAAATAAGAGTTACTTCTGGCTAAATCCAGAGCGAGTTACTTAGAGGTACATGCACTTCCTCCCAGTGCCAAGAAGTCAGAAATGTAACCGTGCCGTGGTGCAAATGGGAGCAATTTGAAGGCTACCAAATCTGGGGAAGCAAACTGACCCACGAGTGATCAGGGGCAGAGCTGTAGCGGCTACCCCAGTTCATTAGGCAAAGACAAATCCAAGCTTTCTACTTTTAGTAGATTAAAAATGAGGCATTTACAGCAAATATGCAAACGTGCTTTGGACAGAACAAAATATTGAATATCCCCTCTTAATTATCTGTATTACATAATAAATTTATACTTCTATTTGTAAAAACAGAAGTGTCATTTACAATATTTTAGTTAGCTATGATCACTAGGAAAATATGCCATTGAATTATGCCTTCTGGAGAAGTCAAAATATTTAATTTGGGAGGGGAGGGAATGGTGTTCAGTTTCTCTTCCCTCTGAAAATGTTTACCAAAATCAATGTAATTCAGGAAACCATTCAGTCAACCCAAGCAGAATTATTTAGGGTAGGGGTCAGTACCAATCAAAATTAATCCAATTGTGCATTCTTTAGAGATAAGACTGTCTCTCTGATACTTTTTTATTCATATCTCATAATTTCTATTGCTCTTTAAATCATGCAGCTTGAATGCCTGCCTTATATTCTTCTCCAGCTACTCAGGATGCAAAATTAGACATATTCTTTTGAATACATACATCCCTTGAGGGGCTGTGGGTGGATCTCACCACTGGATGCTACAAAATATCCCCAAATCAAGAGCTTTCTGTGTTAAACAATTCAAATCCCAGGAGACTATCCAGCCAATTTACCAAGTATAAATATAGTCCCTCTGCCATTCACGCTGAGCACAGTGAATTCAGTGCAAAATCCCAGAGGAACTAGAAGAAATATTTTAATGTTCAGCAGGAGTCTTTAATTTTGCATTCAAATTATGTCACTGACCACTTTTCTCTTTCCTCTTGAGGCAAGTGCCTTCCCTCAGAAGGCGTGTATTAGGGGCGATACCTCATACACCTTTTTCCTAAACACACTGGCTGACCACAGGGCTGCCCTGCACTGGTGGAACATCACACAGTGGATTCTTTCCTGACATATAACCGGTGGTGTATGAGCAGCAAAACACCTACAGATAGGGCACGTTCCTAAAGCAAACAGGACTTTATGCCTACACACGAGGTCACTCTGTATTTCCCAGTATAAGGTCTTATTTCCAGTTCCTTATAGCTTTTAGACAAACTGGCCTGAAGTCTTCCATAACAAGGCTCTGCCTCCAGCTGTGTGTTTTTGAGAACTGCTCGTGTTACTAAGAAGGCAATAATCCTTACTGCAGCTCCATTAGTAGTCAAAATGGCTGGTGAAACCTGTAATGGTGTAATTACTGAAAATAAAAGTTTCTTGAGCTATCACAACAGACCTCTCAGACCACGACAGGGACCAGTCATGACAAAGAAACCTCCGCTCCGCTGGCTGTAAGGAATGCCAGTAGGAGTTCGGCCTGAATAAAACATACAGAGGAAGGAAGAAATATTAGAATCAAATGCTCATATAAAAGCTTTGCTGCAACATCAATAATCTTCAAAGTGCTTAACGGGGGAGGCAGGCATGGCGATGCCTCGGACAGATGGGAGATGGAGGCCCAGCGGCGCGGCTCCTTGCAGCCCAGCAAAAGGCAGCTGCACGAGCCTCCGAGGGTGCGCTGAGGTGCAAAAATACAGGTGCCCAGGAAGAGGTGATGCTAAAAGCCCGAGAACGCAGGCAGGGTTGTTTTGCCCTCGAAAACAAGCTGCATAACGTCTCGCGAGAGCTGATTGCTGCCTCCTGGGGAGCAAATGAAAATTTCTCACTTGGAATAGCAACGGTTGTTATCGCTGGGTGTGCAACTTTCCTAAAGTGAACAAATAAACACATCTGAGAATCAAGAAGTATTCTAGTGAGTGGCATTTTGTGCAGGGAAAGAATCCCAAAACCTAATGGAGAGGCGGTATGAATAGCATCATTGAGAGTGCATCACCATAAAGAGGAACTCGGCGAGGAAGGGTTCAGCCAGCGACCCTACAGCCGCCTGGCTTGGTCCCGGGGGGACAGGAGGTGTCCTGGAGGGCCAGACCCGTGAGCAAACCCCACAGCAAACCCCAGCAGGCAGGCTGGTCGGGGCTCCCGCCGGTGACAAGGGAGTGACCCAGCGTGGAGCCGAGGTGAGCTGAGCCGTAAATTAATTGAGCAAAGCAAGCAGCCGCACAGGCGGCTCTGAGCTGGGCTGGCACGGGCGGCTATTTCCGAGCAGACGGTCACTTCCTCCTCCTGCCTGAAATGAGCCTCATCCCACGCAAAGTTTCCAAGCCTTTCATTAGTGGTTGTGTTAGTGTATAATAGCTATAATGAGAAGGCCATAAAAATCCAAAGTTAGCTGAGGGTCCTTAACCATTTTAAATATGGCTCTCTTTCCAGATTTTATTTAAACTTTAATGACTACCACATAGGATCAAGCAACAAGAAGCAACATTTGTATTACAGCTGTATTATTTAATTCCCATTAGCTAAAAATGCCAGGCTACTGGCCAGTAGCTCAGGAAAATAAGTGGTGACAGGTGAAAGAAAAATACCCTTCCTGTACCTCCTCAAGCCACTCCAAAGCCCGAGGCTCTGCAATGTCATTTACACCTAATGAAACCTAGTGTCAGGCAACACTATTTAACCAAATGCTATCCATTTCAGGGGAAAAAAAAAAAAAAAAAAAAAAGAAAAAAAAAGGACTTTCCTACTTTTAAAGACGTGGTGTTCTTGTTCTTTCTAGCCTTAATTTCTACTGTCTAATTAAACCATGATAAAACTTATCCCTTTAGATTTGCTATTAACTTAGTTCTGCTTTTGAAGGTGCACTTAATACCACCTTATATATTGGTGAATCTCGGTACTTGAAAGCTCTAATTTACTCTCTAGTTTGATACGAGAAACAGTTTTATTGGACAGTTTAAAATGTTTGGAATAATAATCACTACCCAAAGTTGATTATCCCTTTCAATTCTGAATCAAGCACAAAAGAAGCAGCACATTACCAATGCGCTTCATTACCAAATGGAGTATTTCAAAGGGCCTCTTTCATCCCTAATGGCCATTCTATCATTTTTCGGTTTATTTTGAACAGTTTTTAGTAACACATGTAAGCACAGCAAATGTAGAATAAAAACAGAGACTCGGTGCTTTCCATCACACACAGAGCTTTTGTACAGGTTTCAAGACAATGCCAGAAAGTAAACTTAGCAGAGTGCAAATTCGCATCGATCTGCCTGGCTTTTGGAAAAATAAATTTTCTTTCAATATCAATTAAAGTTAACAAAGTGAGATTTCAATCACGTTACTTAAATAAAAGGTCACAAGAAGCAGCTAAGAGGCGATAAATCACATGCACAACTACCACTTTCTTACTATGTGTTCGAAGAAGAGAAAGTAGTATATGGATTTTAAAAGATGACGTAATCAATTTTCATCAAACTCCTTTACCTGTAGTAATTTTCTTATTAGCTCATTAACTAAGCACGTCAGGGGTTTTACAGAATAAATAAGTAAATAAAAGTCAAACCTATTTAGGATTTGCACTCCAGATATCTGCTGCTTTGCAGTCCAGACCTGTGTGCCAAAACCAGTCGTATTGATTACGGGGGATTAAAATTATTTCTTAACATAGCAGCAGTAGAATCTGGCCCTGAGCAAAATTGCACTAAAAACTCAGAACATAAATTAGGAAAAGCAGTCAATGAAATGAATATTCATGCTCTGTAACAGAATCAAAGAAACACTGGGTGGAAGAGACCTCTGGAGGTCTCAGGTCCAATTCCCCACTCAAAGCCCAGCTACCACCAGCACTATGTCAGGTCAGCCACGGCTTTGTCCCACTGTTGAGTGTCCTCCCTAGAGAAATACATCTCCTAACATCGAACCAGAACCTCCCTATTCATGTCATTTTTAACTGCTGACCTCTTGCTACATTTTCTACCCCGCTGAGGAGATTTTGGCCACTTCTTGCAGGTCACATACTGCACGCCTTGGTCCATCATGGTAATCCTTTACAGTTCCTCCACTCCACATCACTCCCAAAAGGGGACGGGGAGATGACTGGGCTCACTACCCCGGCTGCGGCCCCACCAGCTCACAGAGAGAGCTGATGATTGCTCCAGTCTGAACACGAACAGAACATGGTTGTATCTTTTGGGAATAAGACAAGTAACTGCCCTTTACGCAACTCTTCACAGAACGTGCTTTGGAGGAGTCTTTCCACCCTGTGAACTGGCAGCTAGTAAGAGCAGATTTATATCATTCATGCGGGCAAGCTCAGATCCAAATACCAATTGGCATTTTTTGTTCTCTCGCTATAGTTTGCTTGTCAAGTTCAATAAATGCAAGCAAACATGTTTTTTTAATGATTTTAACTTATGATACTGTGTAGGGTGGGAAGCACCGTACACATTTACAGATCCTTATCTCACCAACTGCACTTGGAGTAAACTGAAGAATGTTAAAAAATTAGTAACTTCTCCTGTAGGGTTGGAGAGAAGTGGAGATGATGTTGTATGCACTTTTGGAGTGCAGTCATGCATGGCTAACTAGTGTAGTCAGCTACCAGGATCAGACACACACATCTAAAAGGCTTCACACAGTCATGCGTTTGTAAGTTTTCTCATGTGCAAAAAAAAAAAAAAAAAATTAAAAAAAAAAGGAATACATGATTAGGGCACTGAATTTATAGAACTGACTGAGTCTCCCTTACACTAGAAATTCCTAAGGAGTATTCAGGATCCCTAAATATTTGCAAAAGACAATGAGGTCTTTCAAAGAGGGATGCTTTGGAATTTAAAATAAACATCCTATGACTATATATTTAGAGAGTATCCGTAGAATGACAGCATTCTTGTGGTTAAAGCAGCAACTGGGGAATTGGGACTTGTGTTCGGTTCTTGGACTGGCCACAAATTTCCTCTGAGAGCCTGGATGTTAGTTTTCCTGTAGCTCTGCTCACCAACCACAAGTACAGATAATCATGTTCCCTTTCACTTCCCTTTGCATTTGAAATCAAAAGCAATTAACAGACAACTTTTTCACAGCATGAGTAAAAAGAAAAAAAAAAAAAAGCCTGCCAACCACAGCAAGGACATTCAGGCAATGGTTTTCCACAGGTTATGTGGGCTTCCCTTGCCTTGCACTGCCCCCCCACCAAGCTTCTCCCTTCTCCCTACAGCTCACCAGGGTCAGGGAGAGTAGTTCCTGGGAAAATGCTGGTACAGCACCCGGTACAGTAACGGGTGGAGAAGGAGGCCTTTCTGGGCCTTTTTTAGGTCTAGAAAGAGGCTGACAGTTATTATCAGCTAGCAGGAGTGGACACAAAGCTGTTCCAAATGTAGGAGGGGTAGGAGGCTATGCACCCTGACCACATGCAGTGGGAACACGTGCCACACCGAGAACTGGCAACGGGAGAGGAAGAAGGGGCTAAAACCTTGTTTGTCTTCCCGTAAGTCCGTGCTAGAATAAGCCTGGTCCTTCAGCTGGACCTGCCCAACTACAACACCTTGCTGCTTTAAATAACTGCTGCTGCGGTGGATTCAGTCAACTCTGACTTGTGGACAACGGTGCCAAGTGCACAGGAACTCCTCACCCAGCCTCCATGCCATGCCTGCTTTTCTTCTTCTCTTTTCCCTTTTTGTCCCTCTCACTTCAGTTCCTTTCTATTTCCTTCCATTGCTCTCTCCTTACCTCCAGAATCAAACTCTGTCTCTGCAAGAAACGGGCTTCCCATGACAGCCACGGGACGTTCCTTGCTTTGCCTACAGATCTTATTTCTCTTGCTTCTATCTTCTCTTTCAGCCTGGAACTTCACTGGCTCACAGCCTTCTTGTAAAGCCCGACAAATAGGGTATGTCACAGCTGGCAAAAAACTTTGCAAAACCTTGATGCAACATAGCAGACCTTAGACAATTATCCAGATAGCTGTTCCCTCACACCACCGATTAAGCCTGAACTCACTTTGGAAGCAGAATACTAGCAAACGAAACAACAAAACCAGCATTACTTCAGCATAAATTTGCCTTCTTTATTCCTCTTGCCCATGGAGTCGCGTAGCGACAGTCCCATAATTCTGAAGACTTCCTGGGAATAGCGATGAATCCTTCCCCAAATGGGTAATTTGCGTTGTTAAATCCAATGTGTTCCCTTGGATTATAACAGGGCTGGCCATAATTTTTGTATGGCTTCCAAATAATAATAATAAAAACCCAAAGCATCAAGAACACATTTAGGGTTTGTATTCTCTGTTAACAAATAAGTGTTTCAAATTTCCTGGCATAATGATATATTAAAAGGAAACAATTGGAAAATGTATCCAAGTAAGGAAAAAAAAGCCATTGGCTGCTATATTACAAGAAATCATACTTTGGCTTGAAATAAACACACACAGCACTTGTAAATGTCAATGAAAAGTGTCGATGTGAATCTCAAGCTTCATAATAGTCCACAAGGATATTTAAAGCCTTCAAATTCTATCCTGAGGCCTTTACTCTGTTGCTCTTTCTTCTTTTTTCTTTTTTAAAAAACAAGAATCTGATTCATCAACATTAGGCAAAATGGCAGCAGTTTCAGGTAACTAATCCATAAATGTTTAAGTGGGTTTTACAAATAACAGTATTAAAAGTTAAAAGTCGAATACCTCAAGTCTTCCTTGAATGGCATTTGTTTCATATCCAACAAGAGGAATCAAGAAAAGATGAAAAAAAGTACTTTTGAAATAATTCAGCTACGCATAACACAAACAAATTATTAGGAAAAACTGTCTAATTCTGCTTTCCAAGCTTCAATAAGCATGTGGAAGCCCTCCAAAATGTACATAAATAATAAGGTATATGCTTAATACTATCAATAGCAGATAAGTTCTGGATTTCAAAGGCACGGAGGACTGCCCACATAATCCCCGGGTTTGGGAAGCCGATGACCTCAGGACCAGTCGGCTGCTTAACCTTGCCCTGAGCCTCAGCGCCCCCTCTAGCAATGCAGAAATTCAGATCGTTTCACTAGATTCAGATTCTTATAATTGACAGCGCCTTTGCGTTTTGTTATTATCTAGTCAAATTCCTCCAGAAAGCCCAATTTTTCCAAACACTCCAAGTCAGGCTGGAGCTATTCACTCCCACCCGGCCCTCGGCAGATTTCACTGGGCTTCAGAGAGCCCCTGCAAGAAAAACAGCGCTCCAAATTAAATCGATTCCCAGTGAAACTTCAATTGCGTGTATCTTTTAGGACAACAACTTGGCTGTCTGTGAAGAGGATAAGACTTTCACACTAGTTTTAGTGGAAGCGGGATAACATTAACATTCATACATCCACGCCAGTGTTTATTTGTGTGAGCAGTTTCATCAAATCCATCATGGGATTATGGAGATGGTTACAATTAAGCAACGTGGTGTGTAAGTGTTTACAGGATTAGACCCAGAGATTTGAAGCATATTAAAAGCAAGTCCTGTCTCGAGCCAATATGTGAAAAATGAAACGCCAACGACAGGCATCATACCAGCAGTTTGACCCTGCATTTTTTTGCAAACACAAGGACTGCGGGCGCACGATCTGAATTTGAGGGGCAAAAATTACAGATCAAAGCAGAAGAATTCGGGAGTCACAGGAGAATGAAGATGAATTTTTTGCAGCAGCGGCAAATCCTCGCATGTTTCAGGTTCACAGTGCACATCTCTGAAAACAAAAACTCAATAGTTTCCCACTGCTCTCCACGCAGGCAGTGCCTGATGTTTGCTTCACTGCTCGCTGAGTCTGAGAATGACAGGAAGGATGTTGACATTGTGTGCCACATGTACAGGAGCAGATCATCTCCCTCTGAAAGGTGCTTTATTTTACGTGAGAAAAGACAAAACTCCAAGCTCCACATCAAATAAATCATACAATAAGAACATTATTTTTAAAGGGAGTGAGTATTTTGCATATTAATATTAAATGACATCTGACTAGCAAATATAGAAATTATAATATTCGGTATCTCACAGAGCTGACACAGAGTGGAGGAGTTCTGGTAACCAAGCTGTCTTAAATCTACAGCTGCCAAAAAAAAAAAAAAAGCTTCATCAAAATTTAATATTCATGCAATAGGGCCTCTTTCATTGTTAGGAAAGCTGATTAGGGCCAATTGTAAAATCCTGGGTGCTTTCTTTACTCCCTTCCCCCACCAGAAAGGGAGAAAAAATCGACCCAATGTAAAAAACAAAAAAAAACAACAAAACAAAACAAAAGAAAAAAACAGGGAAACGTTTTCCTGGCATCATTTCAGGGAAGCTGCCCTTTTGCTTTTGGTAAAGGCTGAGGTCCTTGCCAGTGGGCACGCAGACCTTTCGAAGGAAATTGTAGGGACATTAGTAATTCAAATAAGGGGCAAAAAGAGGCAGAACAAAATTAAAACATGCACAATTATTATCTAGCAAACCTACAATAGCATATAATCTAGTAGGAAAGGGGGAAGAGAGGGCTGGCAATTTTTTTGTAGAGATGCGGACAAAGGTTTTTTTTTTTTAAGAAGTCACAGCTGAAATAACCATATTGTTAGACAGTGACTCATGGGAACAAAGCCGACAATGCTATCTAGGATCGTTATACTGGTGCCTTTTAATCATAATGTTGGTACAGTTTCCCCTCACTCTGACCTAGTTTAACTAGTTTAGAAAGCTTAATAGGCATGGCTCCTTACAGTAGTGCTAGGAAGACCTAAATATATACAACAACTCCTTTTGTGAATGAGAATTACCGATTCATGGCCCGTTACACTTCATGAATCCGGAGGAACAACAGCGAAGTTAACTCGCTGAGGTTTCACACAACGGAGCCTCGGCACTTCCAAAACATCCACGTTGGCAATCTGAGGCCCCATCTCCTGACCAGCATGTCCTAAAGCAGACACCTGGATCATGGTTATCCCGATAACACAAGGCCACACTCTACCTGGACACAGAATACAGGTAGAAATGCCTCCCTGAAAAACTGCTGCGTCGATCTGAACATGTGGTGTGTTCTCCCAAAAGAAATTAATGAGAACAATCATTTCGCAAAAAGTTTTTCCTATGAAAACTTTCTGTTTTATCTGACAGGCTGGAAATCAAGAATTCTCAGTCTTGGGGTTTGCAATGAAAACAAAAAATTTGCCAGCAACCGCCATTTCCAGCAGAAACATCTTTTTGGCAAGAAACGCCATCTCCGTTCATTTCCTTATTGAAAAACATCAATCTGTTCCAGTGATCGATGTCAGCTCTAGGACACGGCTCTATTTTCCATGGGATACCCGATGTGTTTGCTTTCCACATTAACCACACCAATGCCTGCTGTCACCTGCGGGTTCACCCTCTACCACAGCCCAGACCCCACAGCACGCAGCTCTCCAACTCGTGCCCGGTGCAGTCCCGCGGGCTGTACCCCTCAGCACTCTTTATTTGCGGGGTGAATTTGTCTCCGGCTGGGAGCCCAGGCGAAGCTCTCTGAATCATTACGGGGCTTCGCTCGCCGTAACAGCCCCACCAGGGAGCTCCTGCCCTTCCTGTGCTTCGCGGGCTGGGTCTGCTCCGCGATCCCACGGAGACCAGCACAAAGGACAGTGATGGAAATGAGCTATAAAAGGAACTCATGAGGTCAGGGCAGTGCATCTACTCACGCTCCCCGAGACTCGGCGTTGGAGCAGGGAGCTGCGAGCACCACGCCGGTGATTAGGCTGGGAGAGGCAGTGCCTCACATCTGTATTCTGACTCGACTGAGAAAAACACGGCTATCTTTCCAGAGCGATTGGCCAACAGACATATTTCACTAGATTGCCTGCAATCAGGGCGATCTTTTTTTCCTCCAAACCCTAACTGCAGCCCTGGAGAGGTATTCTGAATTACACAGGGAAAGCAGACTCTGATTTCTCCGTGGCACTCGGTCCCTGGCTATTACATGGAAAAATATCCCAGGTGGGATTTCCAGGAGAATTGGCTTAATTCCCCTCCTGCTAAAAACACTGGTCAAAACGACCAAGAAGCTGCAGTTAGAAGAAAAGAGAACAGCACTAAAGATTATAAAACTCCCTAATATTGACACACATGTGCATGAACTTATCTTACTAGAGAAAACTGCTCTTCTGAATGTTAGATAGATTCTGTTTTTCTCCAGCTGAATAAAAGTTAAACCACAGGAAAAAAAAAAATAAAGTGAAGAGGGTTTTCTCAAGGCAAATTAAGGGAAAGGGTTTTTAGGTAGCATATTGGGAAAGAAAAAAAAAAAAAGCAGAAAACAGAAACACAAAGACCACCAGCAGGCAGCTTGGAAGAGGGAAAGTTTACTTAGTAAACCCAAACTTTGCAACTTTCAGTTTGTTAACATGAGTATCCTCTAATTTTATCTGCAGCTACCACCTTCCCCGAGTTGCAATTGCCAAAAAAGGTCAAAATATCTTCACGTTACATTCCACCGAGTCACTAAATGGAACAGAAGTCGCATTACTGTAATTCATAATTCAGAACTCAAATTTCATAAGGCAACATCAGAAATGTCATTTTAACCACACTAATTCCTTCACAGTTAACATGAGTGGGTGTTGGTGCGATCCAAGCTGAAAAAAGCCATCTAATTTCAGCAAGTATACCACAAGCCAACTTGGCACCCCTCCACGCGGATCAGACAAATGTCTGCTCTGTTGAAGCTGAAGGCACAGTGATAATTATCATAGCTGATACTGCATCAGTGGTAATGACAGTGTGGTTTGTAAATACGAACCAAACTCGGATTCTCTCGTTCACAAACAGGGGTTTGGCATTACTGTGGGAACCCAACGTAAACCTTATGGATCTGAATGCGGCTCTTGATCCAAACTGGGGCACATTTCTCTGCAGTTGCAAAGCCATGCCCGAGCTGCAGCACTCGCTTCGTTCTCACACTCCTCGCAGGGCTGTTGGCAGGAGCTGGGCCATCACAACACGACAGACACCTGGTGACTGCGTCTGCTGGCAGGGAGGAGGACCAGCACCACCCCTAAATGCACGGATGCTGCGACCATCTTGCACTTAACTACCTGGGAACCTCACCTGGCAGCGGGCAGGTGCCGGGGGCTGAGCAGCCCATCGCACAGCAGTTGTTTCCCAGAGGTTTTTGGCTCTGCCCACCACAACGCACTGGTTGTGTGCAGGATGGAGCTGACTCTGAAGGGCTCGCAGGGTGACAGAGCAGCCCCCTGAAGCAATGGGAGCAGCACGTGTCCTCACCAACAAGCAGCAGATAAAAAATAGCTCAGAATTCCTCATGCGTGGGACCTCGGCGTGTAAGAGGGTTTTCCCCAGAGCCAGCTGAGATTTACTTACACACTGTGCCCTGCTTTAATTGCGCAAGGAGAATGCTACCGTATCAATTAACATTTATACGGCACCCGGAGATTCTTCCTGAAAGACCAGCCCAGACTTTAAGGCAACAATTATTACCAAATTTCCTTTCAGTCACTAAATAATACCCAGTCTTTAGGACAGATTCTCTCTACACGGATGTTGGCACGAACAAAAATGTTTTGAACACCAAGTTCTCCCCTGGAAAAAATAAGACCAATGGAACATTTTCAATTACTTCCAATCATGTAACGAGGAAATACAACAGCATGTTTAATTTTTCCCCTCCCTGTTTCACGCTATCTCCCTAAAATGCTAACAAGCACTTAGTGCCACGTGCTTCCTCTTCTCCTCCATGTCTCAAGGTGGCATCAGGCTGTCCTCCCCCAGTACGGGAGTCCTGAGCTCTCACCAGAGGGCTTTGCAGGGCCAGAGAAATGCCACCTAACAAACACCAGCATGGGACTGCCCATGCAACAGCTGGCTTGCTCGAGCCTGGCTTTGGCCTTCACTGCTGCATCCCCCCCTCACTTACTTTTCTGTTAGAGAATGCCAGCAAGGAGGGAACCAGCTCCTCCTTACGAGGATTTTATTGATCTCTGCAAGCACACGGCTGTAATGGAACTGCCTGATGGCTGCCAGCATCCACGCTAAGAAAAATTTTTAAAAATGTTAGAAATCTTTATTCTGCTATTTGGAAGAAACAGGAAAAACACTTGACCTGTGTATCTGGGGGTAGCGGTGGATACTTGCATATGAAAACCTGCATTTTTAACTCACAGATTGATTTTGCGTTTCTATCAGATTGTACGAAGCTAATGATCTTTTTTCTCTTACTAAAGTTATGGGTCCGGGTCTCAGAGAAGTATTACAGCCTGAACTCACGAGTTTCCTCCTCTTTGATGACAGTTTCACTGCTTTAGATTGTCAGTTGTCTGGGAAGTCAGCTTTTTGGAGACGAAGCGGAAGCGAGAGGAATTTGCTGCTGGAAGACAAACCCCGAAGTGGATGGGATGGCACGCACTGCTGTCACTCCTGATGGAGCCGAGCTCTGCTTCTCCTGACAAAGCCATCTGGCATGTAAAAAGCTCAGTTTATGGCCACATAATTTCTGGTAATAAAGCTGAGGAGAGGACCTGCTACACGCCCCACCTGGTGCAAACTGCCAGAACCCACAGGGTCCATGCAGGCTCCACAAGCACCAAACAGCTGCTAACCACAGCCCCCATCCCCTCTCCAGTTCTTCTCTGAAGCACGCTATGATGAGGCCTGCATCATGCGAAGACCAGCTTTATTCTCAAGGTCCATCACCCCCCCGAGCTCTGTGCAGCATAGCGTGACTGCTCTGGGTGATGCAGGTCCCTCAATCAGCACGGGGGCACAACCCAAAGCTGCCTCTCCCCTTCCCTACTCACACAAGGACAGGTAAACCAGTGGATGTATTTTTAGCCCCGCCACTTGCTCCCTTACAACCATTACTCCCCCTTGAAATGCAGTCCTGCTCTTATTTGGAAAGAGCAAGCCTCTAACTGAAGCTGCTGTATCTGGAATGAAAACTCGTGTATCATATGGCAGCCTCATTTTCCTTCATTCACATCACACCGCAGAACCTACCTTTTCCTCCTCCTCCATCTAACGTAGAAGTGTTGTTGTTTGTGTATAGCATGCACATTAGCACAGATAAACTGCTCGCCGAGTGTAATGATTAATGATTGAATAGTGCAGTTGTTGCAGAAATAAGTCATGCAGTGAAGAGAGATCTGAAGATTATATCTAACACCAGGGGATGGCTTATTAATCTTACTTCTTGAAGAATTCGTGAGTAAATCATTCTCCTTTATTAATGATATTTCACTTTGCTCCGTGAGACATCTTTTATACATCCAGAAGGGCAATTATCTGTTTAGGCCAGGAAACAATATTAGTTACAGACGGTGCTTGAATGTTTGATCTAAGTCACTTAAGAGGAAAAAAAGAATGAAGCATGCTCCAAAGACCTACCCCAAACAGGACTGCATTTACAGGAGGACTTTTTTGGATTCCCCTCTATCTGGAAATGACAAATTCCGTGTGTTTTCAAGTATCAATTAATACCCAAACGATGATATAACAACTCCAGGAAAATTACATTACTTTTACGTCTTCTGGGTCTGAAGGAATTCTATTATATGTGAGGTGGTTAAACATGTCTGAAATGGTTTATTAATATAAAAGTCTTTCAAAGGGAGATCTTAAATTCTTGATCACAATGAGATATTGAAGACGGAGAAAGGAGAGTCTATAATTTCAAAAAAATATATCTTTTCTAGGTTCACAGCTCTTTTTTTTCTGTCTATCATCTGCTATCCACCGAAAGATTGGAGGACTTAAGGAGGGAACCAGACACCTGCTTAACAGTATTATGGCAAGAAGTATAACAAAAATTTACATAGATCTAAATGGAAATCCATAAATCATCCCCAAAAGAGTTTCATTAACTAGCTTTAAAGACCTTGAATATGGAAATTATGAACTTGAATTATTACAGAAATTGCATTAGATAATATTGGTTCGTCACAGAAGTAATTTGCAGATTCACAAGACTTTGAAAAATAAGTATTTTACCATAGATTTCAAAATATTACTAAGCAGAGTCATGGTTATCCCTTAGACGAGTAAATCAGGGAAAGTGCAGCAGTTACTGGATAAATCAGTCATTAATGAAAGGCAGCAGGACCCAGTGAATATGACACAGAGGGACCCAGGACAGAAGGGGTATTTCTACCTTATTTTTCAAGTGCAGATTAAGGGGAAAGTGAGTCATCTTTTACGGAGACACATTTGCATGTGTGGGCATTTCTCAGAGCTACTGCAGTCTCTGAGAGCTGGTATCTGACATGCAGACACCTGGCTCACCAGGCGTTTGTGAGATTTGTGCTCTCACCAAACCCCTCTGTGTGCCACTGGTGCACAGGGACGGGCTGAGTTAGAGCAGCTTAAGTGGGTGGCAGAGGTGTGCTGCTGCCACCACAGCCCTCCTTGCAGCTCCCCCAGTTAAATGGCATTTACAGGAAAGGAATCAGTTCTGCCTTGCAGAGAAACCACAGGTGAACACATACTGTGGGATCTATTTGATTCTTGGAAACCTGAAACCACTGCCAGAGCATGCTCAGTATCTGATCATTAATAGCTTCTTAGTTTTTTATTTATTTTAAATAAAATATATTAATTTATCACAACTGTTAATTCTGGTAGAGGACAATTAGAACAATAAAGACCCTATGTTAAGAGAAGCAAAAAAGCATTCAGGAGTAAAATGGTACCATTTACAGAATGAACCAGCTCTGGTAATATGGCAGATTTCTGATAGTAACAGGCTGCCTGACAGTGCACCCATTTTTACAACTAAAAATGCTTTTGCCTGGAACCTGAAGTTGTTTTAAGATCTTAGTTGTAAGAGGCTCATAGAAAAAGAAGAGAAACCACAGAACTGAGCCAAAAAAAAAGCTCAGATTTTCGGGTGTGCATGCTGTAGAGATTTCAAATTACCATTTGGTTGGTACTTTTTATTTTCCATTTGAAAAATTCTTATGTAGCAAAGATTAATTTTGGGCATTAGTCCTGATGTAGCAAGAATTTTGGGGTTTTCAACTGCCCCAAAAGTGAGCGTCCAGTCATATTTCAAAGCAAGTCAAAATATGAGTGCATTTTGCATCGGAGCCTTGGTCTGACAGCAGCATATTTTCAGCAACCGGCTTCAGGCCATGTGCACGTTAGTTGTGTTTAGAATACATTTCAAAGTCACACAAAACCCCTTTTTTCCCCACAGCCTCACATCACAGCACCAGGCTCATGATCTACCCATTACCCAGGAAAGCCAAGATTCGAACCCATATTTCTAAAACACAAAAATCTCTGCAGGATTTATAACATTGCTCTGGATATTTACTGCCAGTATTTTTAAAGAATAAAGGTAAAAAGTGGAGCAGTGAATTTGAAAATAGCCTTGTATATTTTGATTGGAACTATCTCCAGTCTCACGGAAGCCTCAGTGACTAGAAAGCAGGGTCTCAAAGTGATTTGAAAAAGAGAATAAATGTTATTAATATTGATTCTTCTCTTCTCTGAGAATTCCCCGCAGTCCTGCTCAGGGAACCAAGGTAGTGAACAGCAGCAAAAATCCAGCTTTTCCGGCTGGTGCCTGGATAATTTTCAGAGAAGCAAGCAAATACGTGATCCCTTTAGGGACGAGCATACACCCCAAGTGCTGCGTGAACCCACGTCTCATCCTGCTAATCTGGAACATTAGGAGATCTGTTCAGATTCGCAAGCCTGACCTGCTTCCAAGAAGAGCATTATTCAAATAAGTTACACCAAAATAATCAGCAGTTAGAAATGAACATCAGTAGATAGTGACTCTATCAGCATTTTTCTCTTGCTGGATTTTTTTTTCCTTAAGTAATTAAAAAGTGTCTCTGGAAGAGCAGTATGTACAGTATGTCATAAAGTCTCTCTGAACTACCTATATTTACCCCTGAAAGTGAATTCTTTATAAGACCTAGGATATCAAAGAAACGAGGGATCAAAGTAGTTTTAATAAGCAACCCAGTGTTTGTAGAACCTGCACTTTCATGTATCATGTTTTGTTCGAGTTCTTAATTTCGGTTCCTCACCACAGAAGGCACTTAAGATAACTATCTATAACCATATTGTCATGTTGAATCCTTTGATTATTTAACATGTACACCTTAGTGAAACAAAAATGCCTTTTTTCCCCATAATATTGGGACTTCATTGTATTTTCTCACATGAAACATAGATTTGATTTGTTTGATAGTTAGAACATATAGTAGCATCCTTTTCCTTTAGCATTTCTACTTATATATTGATAGCTTAACACGGTACAATTGTATCTACTCCCATACTCTGATGCAATCACCAACACCTGGATCTCCCCCTTCTTTCTTTTTATATACTTTCAAAATAAACACATAACAAAAGGTGGTAAAATCTTCAGAAAAATAAAGTTAACTTGGCCTTGAAAGAGAAACCAGAGGTTCCCCAGTGAACACCAGCACGCTCTTTAACATAGTAAAATCAATCCGCTCACCCTCCTCTTTTTTGAAATCAGAGCTCTGCTATGTTTACAAATTGTTTTGTGGTGGAAAAAAAATCTTAAAAAAACCTAAATGAAATTCCCATATATATTTGATCTATAGTCATAATAAAATTGTCAGTAAAGAATGAGAATTATTGCACCCTGGGTTAAAAGCACCGATTGAAAGATGAAGGAAAATAAGACCAGACTGTACACAAAAAGCAATAATGACAAATGGATCTGGTAGCTATTTCAACTACACATCTGGATATAAAACTTTTTATTTTGCTCTGAAAATTACTGTACTGTCAGTTTGGAATCTGACTGAACAATGAGTTAGAAACCTTAACAGAAGCATACTGAAATATAAGCAAAGTAGACGGGTCTCTCCCTATTTTTTTAACGTGGTCAGGAAGTAGAAGATTGCTATGCTATCTCGCTACGTCTTGAGACTTCATAGCCAGAAATATCTGAAATGCACATGGTACTGCTTTTGTGGTTCACTTTGAAAAATCAAGAGTACAAAGCCCTACACAGGCAAATCGAGTTTTTACAGCACATTGAAGGACAACTGTAGCATATCACATCCCAAATGAAACAGGAAAGGCAGCACCTAAATTGCTGTATTGGTAGCTTGTGTCTACTTCTGTTTATGTGAAGTACTCCTCTTTATGCAAGTTAGAAGCAAAGTATTACTGGGTGGTGAAATAGTCTATTTGACCAAGAAAACCTCCAAATCCACGTACATTCACAAGCTGAAACTTTTTCATATTACGTTATATTTTTCTCAGCAAATTTCATAGAGTAAACCACATTTTATAAGACATTACATATACAGACACTTTGCCTCTCATTTGGGACTCGTATCGCTGCCATGTGGCAACCATAGCAATCTCTTACTGAAAAAAGCAATGCTGTTTGGTGTAGTTTCAGATGTGTATATGTGATTTTGCAGAATGAAACAAGGAAAAACACTATCACATGTTTAGCCGTATCTATCTGCAGAATTCTGCCAAGTCTTTGTAAGACTTCCAGCATGATCCACAAACACAAATCCAGGAGACTGCTCTATGTAAGAGGGACATAGACAAGACTAATTGCAAGCCTGATGGGAAGTACAAACATGTATAAATCGATGATAATTTACAGGATCCCTTCCAGCAGTCTCCCAGAGAAGCTAAGGAGGGCACCTCCGTAGCTTTTGCCAGCATGCACCCAGCGATCTCATTCTGCTAAGAGCTCTGGATTGGCTTTCTCAATATTTCAAACACAACTGCCTTTCTTAGGCCTTTTCTGAAAAAGAGACCCTCCTCCCCAGCACACAACACGCAAGGCAGCACTAATGGTCGGGTATCTCAAGGAATCAAAGTTAAAAGAGAGAAAAACGATGCCTGGAGTCAGAGAAAACTACTGTGCCATCTCACGCTTGGCTTGTAACAGCAGCAGTGCCTACAGTCCTGCAAGTCTCTCATCACACCTACGCCTCACCTGACTCAGATCCCAAACTCCAGATCTTCAAATGCATGAGGTGATGGAGCCCAGGGAGCTTCACTGGTGACACACAGCGCTGGCCCTCGCCGGAGTGACACGAGGACAGCACGGCATGAGGACAGCCCCATCCTGCCCTGCCAGAAGCCATGCCAATGGAGTACAGTGCAGCCGAGCCTCCCTCTTGTTCTGGGGTGTGATGTGGGACTGAGGGTGATGGACTGGAGAGGGGAACTGGGCAAAACTCCTCCCGTGGCTTCTGAGAGTGTAAAACTGGGGGGGGGAAAGTTCTGAACCAGGATTTCAATGCCCCGAGCATCCGGGCAGGAGAGTTCCCTGGGTTTCTTATCTTCTAGACCAGACCTAAATCAGGCTGTCATGTAATCAATGGGCTATGATAGGCTGATTATCATGTAGGATAAGTGATATCTATTAGAAAAAATTGATCCTGACATAACTCAGAAAAGGCAGCGGCTTAAAGCTAGGGGCCATAGGCCCCGGACCGGCCTTTGTACATATTTAATGGCTGTCATTTTCCTGGAGGTGCCTGAAAACAGCAAAACTCTCAGGGTAAATCTATATTGATTGAATAATCCTTGTCATCTGTTAGGACTAACAAAGCTGTCACAGTACAGCCACGAGCAAACAGATTTTATTTGATAACTTTCTTTGGGTTCCGCTGTGGAGCCCGAGCGCTGGAGTTTCAAGGGAGCCCCTCCGCGCCCGGCCTGCTCGCACGCAGGTGATCCCCCGGCGGAGGCCCCTGTTTTCCGTGGCTGATTAACTGCCATGTACTTAATTAAACCCGCAGCATCAGAATTACAGTTTATGAAGGAAGCAGAAGCCGGCTGCGAGCGAAGCCCCGATTCTGCAGGGCTTGTGCTATATTAGGAGCCGAGCCTGAGTGATTATGGCTGGGAGCTTGATAAAGATTGCAGGGGTGGGTGTGCTGGAGGCTGTCCCTGGTGACAGCATCTCCCTTTATGAATACAGAAAAATTCATCAAACAGAAATCATTAAGTGGAGCAGATGGGGTTTTCTGTGTGGCTGCGGCACGAAGCCTGGAGATGATGAGCGCTGCACGAGGCGGGCCGGCAGATCAAAACGCCAGCCCTGCAAGGGACGGCGCGAGGCCGCGATGTGTCCCCCCCATGCATGTGCCCATCAGACACGGTGCTGCCCCCCACAGCAGGGGCCCCCTGTCTTTGCCTATGGAGCCCCCCTAAAATGCCTGGAAAAATCAACGCTGGGAAGAAGGGAAACCCTCAACCCCCTTAATTCCCTCATTCCATGCTCTAACGGCATTTAATACAACATGGATATTGTTTTTATGTCCATTCAACCTGGTTAAATAGGTCAAACTTTCCTTCTGCTTCCATAGTTCAGAGCTGGAGGTGAGCTTGTTCTGCTGAGATTCAGTGCCCAGCACCTCGGCCCAGCACTGTGCACGAACAGATTGAAGCTGTGCATGGGTAAGTGCAGCTAGCACCCACCCTTTCATCAAACACAAACCCCGCGTACCCCAGCAACCCCAGGCAGGGGCACAAGGGATGCGCCTCATCCTGCCACCAGAGCTAACTTCCACCCGCAGATTTCAGAAACCCTTTCTCCTATTTCAGAAAACAACTCTGCCTCCTAAGCCTGCAGATAGCTCCTCAGTGCAAGAGAGCATTTATTCACCCTAAGTGCAGTTGCATCATCTGCTTTTCTCCCTGTCGTTTAAGGGTCTGTCTTCCCACCCTCAGAGTAAATGGGAAGAAAATGATTTCTGTGGCAGCTTTGGAGTGCCAGGATGACAACAGGTGAAGGTAATTTTTTGTTTCAGGGAGAGGGTGAGATGTTGATTATTTTAACCTTACCTGCACGTAGCAGATGTTTCAGTTTTGCTTCATCTTCACCTACCCGAGCTATTTTAAATTCAAAAGGCTAGTAATTTTGTTTTATATTTCATTTTTATAGGCAGCCATAAAATCTATCAGTCTTAATGATCCTATTAATTGTCCTTGATTTCCAGCACCATTTTCACTGATTTCTTTTCAGGAGTATACAGAC